>NC_090205.1:23191435-23453935 GCF_033026475.1 Channa argus
GCTGATGGTGGTGATGATTTGCTTGTAAGGACTGATAATGGTACACACCCTGTCCAAATAGGCTACACACTTGCCTACCTCCCCACTTCCGGATGCACTCTCATATGCATTTCGGCGAAGGCTTTTATCTAACACGCCTTGAGGAGCCTTAAGTGCATATACTGTGCATAATGTACACACACATACACACATGCACTCAGCATCAATTAGAATTAACGGATCACAACAAGTGGCACACAATAAAAAAAAAAATAAAAAAAACAGCAGTCAGTGCTTAATTATCCACTCATTCCTGCATATAAAAGCTATAACAGCAACACCGTTGTATTGTATTGTCAGTTTTCAGTGCTGGAAGACTAAAACAGACTGAAAAACAGTTTGGTGATGATTTCACTGTCGCCTGACTGCTAAGACACAGATTACATGCAGTCGTGTCATTGCACTGCTGCCACTGAGTGGGTCTTGAATAAGATTTTGTTCAATGGAATAAAAGAGACAGACTCACACACACACAGACACACACACAAAACTTTGTTTGGCAAAAATAGTGTTGTTGGCATCTGTCTAGAGACATGGAGGTCTGTCACTGAGACCGCATAGGGGCTAATCTGTATAGCAAAATGAAGGTTACAAGGTGTTTCACAATAGAGGAATAAGCACCAGACATATTAATGATACAAACAAGCACACAGTTATTGTTCCTTGTATCTTTAATTAGAAGAAGAAAAAGAAGAAATCGGCTAGTTTGGCCCATCTTTACAAAAGACATCTTGTCAAGTTGATAAGGTGGTTGGAGAAAAAGGTCTTTGAGTTGATTTTTCTTTTATTGGATTGGCATTTATGTATTCTGCTGCATAATAATGACCTTTTTGGTACTTATTCAGCTATATTATACATATAACCTATGTGTAGATTACAAGATGGAAATCAACACTATACTTTATACTTTTAGACCTTTAAACATCCATCTATCCCTTATCTGTAACTGACTATCCTGTTTTGGGTCAGGTGAGGGCTCGGGCCTGACCCAGCTGTCATAGGGCGAGAGGCAGGGTACATCCTGGACAGGTCACCAGCCAACACAAGAGACAACCATTCACATTCACACCTATGGGTATTTTTAGAGTCAATAATTAGCCTAACCTTTGGAAATCATCGCAAGCGTGGGGAGAAAACTCAACACATAAAGGCCACGGTCAGTCGAGGCGCGAACCCACAACCTTCAACATGTGAGGTGGCTATCCACGCCACCATTGTGGCAATTTTTTTTGTTGTTTAGTGTGAATGTAATGTTTAGTAAGAGGGTACATCTTATTAAACATGTAAAAAAAAAAAAAAAAAAAAAAAAAGCCTATTTTGAGGCAGTAGAACCAAGTCGTGAACTACACTAACAAATTACCGGAATAAGGGGATATGACACAGGAACAACATTTCCCTTCCGTTTTAGTTTCCCAAATTAATGAACTTCTAATGGCTCTCTTTTGGTCTCCTCCAACTCTAGAGGGAAATATCTCAGTCTTTTCCTGACACCATAAAGGTTCCACTTTGTTTAAAAACTGAGAACAACTATGTGCTGCATGTGGAAACAGCCTTGATGAGAGGGGTGCAAGTCAGCCAAAACCGTAAAGTTATGAGCCATAAAACCAAAGCAATGAGCTGAAAGAAACTGAAAAAAATAACTCAGTCTTATTTTTTTCTGTAGGTTTATCATTCAGTGTGACCCCATTTGCATACTCATAGTCATTTGGTCCATTGTTTATATGTATAAACTAAAAAAAACTAACTAAATATTTGCCAGACCACAAACTCTGAAGCTAAATTAATCAAGTTTCACAAAGAGACCACAGAAAACCAAGTCATAGGAAAAAGAAGGTCAAAAATGTCAACACATTTAGCCACCTTAACACCGCACTTAACATTTTGTAATTGTCACAGTCAAACCATTGGTGGCCTTTAGCCTGTCATTTTTTAAAAAGGTGCACTCGCATACTTTGAAAACAGTTCATGTTGTTTTTTTTTCCCCACTTTATTCACCCACACTGAAAAACAAATTGATGCTCACAACATTAATATTCATTTCTTGCTTAATGACTAAGTACTAGTTTCAGTTCATACAGTTCAGTTTCATCTTCAGCAAAATTAAAAGACTTTTCCACAGATTAAACACAATTTATTTACTCCAGGATTTACCTTACACCTTCTGTGGGGAAATATTTTAAGAGGCCACAAACGCTACTTCACTGACCCCCCCCCCCCCCCCCCCCCCGCCAGTTGTTGTCAACTCTGAAAGGCCATGCAATGTTTTGATAGTTGAAGTGACAGGGATGAGTACAGAATATGCAAAGCCTCTGTGATGTTGGAATCTCACCAAATAATTCAACCAATCCCGCTGTCACAAAATCAGGCCACAACAATGACAAAAAGGTCCACAAACTCCTGGAGGGACTGGCTAACGTACTAAAGGCTGAACTATAACATCTTCAATGACAGACCTGTTGCAAAGGTAAAGAAAAAAAAAACGGCCTGTGGCATTAGGGAGGTCAAGAAAGGATGTCTCACCAGTGTGGTTGTTCAACCTTCATTATTAATTCAGTCTACTTGAATATTGATCAGCACAGTGCCTAAAACAAGGGGGAGGACTCCTCGGCCTTCTTAGGGTTGTGAAATTCCAGATAGGTAGGAGGAGATGCATTTGGCTGACAAGCTCTCTCCTTTAGACAAGTAAGTGCTTTGCTTGCCATCTTAATCGTTAGCATATAAACATTACCTTTTCAATATTTGATGTTTGCCAGCCTGTTTTCGTTAATTATTCAGTTCGCTGTAATCTCCTCCTGGAACGACAGGCCAAGAGCAGGAAGTGTAAGTTTCCTTGGCCTCTGACACAGTGTTACCTGGCCAGTGCACAGAAACTGTATTTCAACTACCACCCAGAGAGAAGAGGAGGTTTAATTCTTATCTGTGTGCCTATACTTTAAAAAAAGTACACAAATAATGCAAATATAAGTACAAAGAACAGATAAGGACACAAAAAACCAATACGTGGCACCACACCAGACTATAAACCAACACTTAATGACAGCTGAGGTCACTACAAATATTTATTGTTGGTAATGCCACTGCATTCTGTATCATATGTGATCACTGTTGGACAGGAACATTTGTCCCTTCTACAGTCAAGACGCTCCAGTAGACTTTCTGTCACCTTTGTTCTCCCTACAGTTGCTTTTCCGTGTTGATAATGTAGAAGTCTGTTCCTTTTTTTTTTTTTTTGGTCTATTATATGTCAATTAAATAGAAAAAAGATTAACTAAGATTTAGATTTAATCACTGATATTTGTCTTTGTAGGTTGTCGGGGAAGTGATGTTTTGAAATGTGAATATGTTATATTATCATTTGTACAAGCTGTAAGAGCAGAAATACTAAAGGAAAAAAAAAAAAAAAACGTCGATGTTTGGAGTCAGTTTCCTCACAGTGCGCTGTGTGATATCAGTTCAGGCTGCCAATTTTAGCCAGTCAGGACATCAAGTCCACAGTTCTCCTAAACGGTGTCAAACTAAAAAGGTGCTAGCTTTCATGCCCTGTGCTACTGGAACCTCTCATTTATCTCTCTCTCTCAGTGTGTTCGCTTTCTCTTACCTTTTCTTTTCCCAGCTCTCCCTCTCTTTCTTTCCCTTGTGGTACAAGCCACAAACATCTTTACCATACCTAGTGAGCTGATTCCTATGTATTATAGTTCATATTTTAAACCATTTATTGCCAGTGTTAACACTACTACTGCTAGTATCTCTAGTCTGGTACTGTCGGATATGAGGGAAGAAACTTTACAACATTGTGAAATGCACAATCACACTTCAGGAATAACATGACTTATTACTTTTAGCAGTTTTAAAAATAGTAAATAGTAAATATAAAGCTATATCTTTACCTGTTTCTTCATCATTTTCAGTGACAGATTATTTATTTTGATCTATCAAATTCAGCACATTTGTAACAGTAAAATATTCAAAAAAGAACTGCTCAACTATGGAACGTTGTTTCCTTTTGCTTTGTTTGGGTGTTACTTTCAGTAGAGAGATAAAAATCAATTAAAAAAAAAACAAATCTGTCAGTTTCTACTACAGTGGCCACAACAAGGCAGAGCCCTGATCCAATGTGCCTTTGCAACAGAGCCATTTCCCGAGCCCCGATGCAGCATCTGAGCACGTACATGATCTTCAGCCAACACATCAGGCAGCTAACGTCGGTCTTTCACCAAGACACCTGTCTAGTTCTCCACTGACTGTACCCACACTGCAACTCAGTGTCTTGCTGCCATCTGTAATTTCCTCTCACCACTGTTAAAACTGATATCGGGACTTATATTCTTTACTGTCAGCCTTGACAGCTCTCCTTTATGTGACACAGTTTCTTTTTTGTAACTTGTTAAACTACAAATACAAAAATGACACTGAGGTGTTTATGATCTATAGGGAAGCATTTTTGTTTTTCGGCATTAATGTACAAGGACACCAACCTTACCTGCCAATGTTTACTTTCTTTTGTGAATTTGCTTTTTTTTATTACACAAGCACCATTTTTTTCAAACACGCAGTCTGTAGTTGTAAGATCTGTTTCAACACAGAAATTGATCCCAGTGTTGGAGATAGAACAATAACAAAACGCTTTACTTTTCTCAAGTGTTGTGGATATGAATGCTGAAGCCAGAAAACAGTGCAGAACTATCAGGGTTTTTATCCTTAGCCGCTCAAGAAGGAAAATGGCTTTGTGTGGATAAACCTCGATGCTGAAGTGGTAAATGGACATTTGAAAAGGAACAAGTGATCAAAAAATGCACATAAACCACACTTTGAGTTGTTTAGTAGCTACAAACACAATAAGTTTGACATTTTGTATTTTCACCTTGCAGTAAAAACACCCCCTTTTCAGCCTATTCAAATCAGCACAGAAAAATTGCTTTTTTATACCAAAGTACGGAAATAGGTTGTTGTTGTCTTCAAGTGTACGGATTAAAATTTTAGAAAACAGCTACCATATACGAGAATGGCAATAGCTAAATGTGTTTTGCATATCATTGTTACTGGTGTCATTTATTATTATTGAAGTAATGTATGAGAAGCCTCCACTCAGATTGTCCCAGAACTGTAAGCACTTGCTAAAGGCGACGCTTGTCATATAATTAAGTGACATTTCTGAGGAGTGATTATCTGGGATTTTTATTTAATTTTAAATTTTTATTATTTATTTAATACTTGTTTCATTGTAATGCCAAAAATCTAAAACAAATGCTGACAAGTCTCTAAAAAGAGTTCATTAAAACAAAATTTTTTTCTGATTGTACTGTAGACAGTGCCTTTGTTTTCCTTTAAGCCTGGATTGTTGATATGATTAAACGAATGACCTAATTAGAAATGAATTCATGTATTGTAACTTACTGTTTACAAGTGATACGTTTTTCTTCTTGCCTGAAGTTTTACATGTTTTGTGACATGATGAGGAGCCACATTAGACAACTGCCTTTTCTAAAAGACTGAAATATCAAAAGTATCAAAGTGGTAGTTTGGACTGATTTCACAAAATAATTATCAAGTTACAAAACTTTACCAGTTGGCCTAAAAAGGATCTGATAATCTCCAATCATTTGTACACACAGGCCAGTAGCAATCATAACAATGCCTCTCTCCAGTGAGAATCATTAGTGAGTATCAACATGCCAGCTGCATGGGTGCCAGTTTTATTGTGTGTGACCTTTCACCTTGCCTCATACGGCCCTCTTTGGGCTAAGGGCTTTGTTCCATTCATCCACTTTATGTGCCAAACCCTCTCATGTCAGCGTTCTTGGTTCAATGATATGAGTGTATATTTGCACTTTATAGTCATTGAGGACCCTGGCAAATGGCATGTTCATTTTAGCATGGGCTTCTCTTCCATTGGGTGTTAATGCCAGATATGTTGCTTCATGCCAAGGAGGACTGTTAGAAGTGCAGTATTACAGCTAAGTGACGGAAGATGCTGAGTATCATATTATATGTGTATCCTAAGATCTGGAGATAGAAAATAGCATTGTTAAATATCTGTCTTTTAATATGGCTGGACAAAAGACGAGGACACTGAGAACTGTCATAAAATGTTCCTATTAAAGTTTCTACAGGGGCAAAAGCCAGACTGTTTATGTTGTTCATTTTGAATCTCATTATACTCGCTTGTGAGGCTTTGTATCAGTGGCAACAGGAACACTCCTGGAGGTTAAAAATATAAAAGTGCTTTTAAAGTGCTCTTTTGGACAGCTGGAAGTGACTGTTAGTCATACAGTAAAACTGTAAAGTCAATTTATTGGTTGGTGGATGTTATTTGAATCCAGCTTTTTCTACTATGTCAGTAGAGCTACAGAGCTACGTGCTGGAGTGGTGCATTGTAAGAGAACAAGAAGCCATCCTTGAGCCAGATAGTGATGTCTCACCTGCTCTAGGTGAATTGTTAGAAAGCTGAACTTGACATTTGGGCAGAATACAGAGGATGACATGTCAAAAGAGAAAATCTCTATGAGATCACATAAGACTTACATTTCAATTTGCACTGAAATCGTTTTTTTAAATAAGGTTTTATGGAAATAATCTTTTTATTTTCCACATTTAAAAAAAATGTTTGTACCAGAAGTATCTCACCATCTGCAGGAGCGGATGCATTTTTGGAAGATTAGTTATGGCCTTAAAGAAAAGAACACACATTAAACTGTATAGGCTTTAGTGCACATGCTTACCGTGCAACTATCAGTCTGTTCAGTGTAAACTCACTCGATCTTAGACACATAGGTGAAATACTTTGCATGCACAGATTTCTAGATAAAACACATTTATGGAGTCTCAAAGCATGAACTGAGAAAAATGAACAGTCCTTTACATTGTTCGAACTTTCACTTGATCTTTGAACATCAAAGATGAGTATCTTTAATGTTATTTCTCAGTGTCAAATTCTAATTTTACCATGCTGCCAAAAACTACCAAGCACCAAAGCTGCTACAAAGCCACAATTCAAAGAAAACTCAGAGTCTCAGGTTTCCGTTAACATCACATTTACAACTCTTTTTTAAGATGTGGCATTTGTACCAAGTAATGTGATCAGTCTGTACTGTTCTAGTGGTTCGTTTGCTTCAGGAAAGTATTTCCATATTGTTGATTGTGGTATATGTAGATATGCATATGTTTTTCTCTTGTCACATCGCAATTGTAGAGATTATGTTAATTTAAAACACGTAGCTTCAACTAATCAGCAGTCAGGGCTTGTTTCCTTTCAAATATATGAAGATTGGCTTCAGACAACAGGCCTTAAAATATTTTAGTAACAGTGGTTTTTACTGGAAATCAGATAATCCAAATGCCAAGATACAAAACTCAACAACAGTATATTGACTTGAACACAAACAGCCGCACAAACAGTCCTATAACTCATGAATGAAAGATTTTTGCATATTAGAGGATTTATCCAGACAATAACATATATTTGATAAGTTAATATGTAAAGAAGTTCCATCATTCGGGCTTTGGTCTCTCAGAAGGCTGAGGTAAGCATTTATCTATGCATAATAATGCTACATTTTTACAGAAAGCTCTCTAAACACACAGTTCAAACAAAGCAGGGTGTCAGATGGCTTCGTGTGAGTAATCCTACATCAAAATACCCACAATAGATGTTTTTTTTATTTTTATTATTCTATCCCCCTCTTAACCAAAAAGTTAAATGATTCCTCTGCTGAAAATATTAAAACCACTCGAAATCTGCTGTTATTCAGGGTTGCAGTTATCTTTAGCATCATCTCACTAGTTAAACGTTTTCACCAGCAAGTTGAATTTGGGATGGACTTTATACCTATGTGCTGTTTACTGCAAAAGATACATGTACATGGGCTTGCTTTGTGTAATAATCAGGTAGACTAATAGCCCTGAGCTCAGTCTACAGTCTCATGCCCATGTGACTCTTTGATTTAATTCAGGATGCTTCACTGCAGACATTTGAGATCCCTAACGCAGCCTGAATCGGATCATGTCCAAGGTTTGCTTCTCCAGGACAACGCCCTGGGAGTCGTCCTTGTTGTACACAAACAAATGTTAAAAGAAATCCTGAATAAATCAATTGGGAAATATGATGAATACACCTGTTTCAATATGGGCAGAAAATCAATCATGCCCAATGGCCTCCATAGTCACCAGATGTCACATCTATTGAGCAAATGTAAAATTTTGGTCTGACCTATTGGGCTCTCAGCTGTCAAATGAAGAAATATATTCAGTTAATTTCTCTAATAGAGTCCAGAGACTAGTGCTTCCTTATGTATTTTATCATTTTGGCAGCAAAGGACAAGGATGTGTACTAGCATTGTCTTTTCAAATTGTACAGTATTTGATCAAAGACTTGCATGGTGCTGTGGGACCCATGACCAGTGGCAGACACTCATTTAGTACAACCCTTAGTTGAGCTCATGTTAGAGTTGTTTGAGGGCAGAACAGAGAAATATTTAGTCACTGATGTCTCTTGTTGGCTTTGGTCCTCCAGGTTTTGATGACCGGGACACAGACCTGTTCTTGTGCGACACCAACACATGCAAGTTCGATGGGGAGTGTCTAAGAATTGGGAACATGGTGACATGCATTTGCGATTTCAAGGTAAGATCAAGATGTGATGTTTCTTTGCTCTTCAATGGTTTGGTTGTTTTTTTTTTTTTTTTTCTTTTGACACAGGTTTGCATTAATTGCCCATTTGCCCAACTCATTGCTAAACATTAATCATCGATTTATAGCTTAGCGACTTTAACAGACCAATCAAACATTACATTTCTGCAAACGTTGAAGGGTATATAAGGGTAGTAAGTTTGAAGAGTGCTGTGTCTTTTAAATGCCATTTCAGAATAGGCAAAATAGGCATTTCCAGGTATCTAGAAACAAGTAATCAAGCATTATATCCACAGGCTGTTTCATAAACTAAACTATACTTTACTCCAGAAATTCAATATTCTAACACTGATTTGCCACACACACCATTATCAGCCATAACATTATGACCACTGACAGGTGAAGTGAATAACTTTGATTATCTCATTGTAATGGCGCTTGAAAGAGGGTAAGATATATTAAGCAGCAAGCAAATAATTTGTCCCCAAAGTTGATGTGTTAAAGAGCAGAAAACATGGGCAAGCGTAAGGATTTAAGCCCTTTGATAAGAGCCAAATTATTATGGCTAGAAGACTGTGTCAGAGTAACTCCAAAGGTGCAGCACTTGTGCAGTGATCAGGATTTACTAAAAGTGGTCTAAGAAAGGTAAACTGGTGAACCAGCAACAGGGTCATGGTTCATTGATGCACGTGAGGAGCATAGGCTGCCCCATGTAGTCTGATTCAGTAAAAGAGCTACTGTAGCTCAAATTGCCAAAAAAAAGTTATTCCTGGTTCCCGTAGAAAGGTGTCAAAACACAGTGTATCACAACCTGATGTGTACGGGCCTGTGTAGCCGCGCACCTGTCAGGGTACCCAAGATGACCTGTGGCCACTGCCAAAAGCAGCCTTAATTGGTATGTGAGCATCAGAACTGGACCACAGAGCAATGGAAGAAGGTGATCTGATGAATCACATTTTCTTTTATGTCACTAGGATGCACTATGGGAAGGAGACTAGCTAGCAGAGGGAGTGTGATGTTTTAGACAATTTTCTGCTAGGAATCCTTGGGTCCTGTTTTTTTTTTTTAATTTGCAGAAGAGTTCTTTCTTTAACTAGCTGCTGACCTTCAGAGTTTGGCAGCTCATTCCACAATGGTGAGGCCACTAAGCTGAAGACCTTTGCTTGAGATCTTTTTGCTGTGTGGTGAAGGAACCACCAGAGATCATTTGTTGGCAGACTGCAGTGGTCGGGATGGTTGTAGACCTTTATAAGGGAGTTTAAGTAGGCAGGGTTGGGTTGACCACTTTGTAGGTGAGAGTCAAAGCTTTGAACCAGTTGCAGGTGGTTTCTAGAAACCAATTTAGAGATCTGAAAAATGTTGTGATGTGTGTCCTTAACAAAAGGACACATTTCCAGATGGCTTTTTAAGCAAGATAAAACACCCTGCCCTACTGCAACAAAATTCAAGAATGGTTTGAGGAACACAACAATGACTTCAATGTGTTGACTTGGACTGCAAATTATTTAGCTCTTAATCCAATTGATCTTAAAAAAACTCTGAGTCATGGAGGTAAATACATGTTCCATACAAGTTCCATGTAATGGATGATGTGGAGGCCAGTAATTACCTGACATGAAGTAGTTGACTCCTGTCCACTCAATATTAAAATCATAAGGTGGTATTAATATTGTGACTGATCACTTTAACATATGTTGTTGTGTCTACATAAAACTGTACAACAATTCGGAAGTCATGTTCTCTCAGTGAGATTGATAGAAATTAATAGGACTTTGGACGATGAAAAAAAATTAGAATAAGTACAGCAAACAGTTAATATATGTTTTTTGAAACAAATGATGAAATGAAAGGTACATACATTTAAAATTTAAACAGTCTTTGACAGAGTCGTATAATCAATTGGATCGAAGTCCATTGTCTTAATTGGATAATATCAGCCCCAAGGGAAGGCAGCTGCATCCCATGAGCCAAGTTTACAGCGCCTTGTGAAACACCGTGTCGCTATCCTGAACCCACTGTATGCTCTCCATCTTCATAAACAAGACTACCCCTGATGAGACCAAAGAATGAAAGGCTGTCATTAATGGCACAAGTCTAGAAAATTACACTGTTCTTGGTAATGACTCATACTTAACTTTATGACCAGACCTATAATAAAAAAGAGAGCAAACCAGTCAGCTGAGTATTGATTTTGGTATAACGTTTGCAAGCTCTGCCGACTAATATGCTATGCAGAGCCATAGAGAAATGAAGCCGCAGAGATTTGAAGATGCAGCACGTGTTCTCATCTGTCGCTTTTATCAGCACGTCATCAGTGCAAGCAGGCACTAGGCAGGCTGACACTCGATTGGTCACCAGCTTTTATCTCAATTTTGTACTTCCCTGAGAGCAAACGTTAACAGAGGCCTGTAGATAAATGACATTACAGCTCCATTTCTCTTCAAGAGATCTCACACTGATACTGCTGTCGCTGTGCACCAATGCTCTCCGTATGCTCTTAGAAAAGAGCAGGTCATACCGCAATTTCTGGCTTAATACCATGGGTCTCAGGTCAACTCGGCTATGCATCTTCTGTTTGTTTGTATGGAAGGTTCTTGATGTCAGTGTCTTTATTTCATCAGTCAATGTAAACATGACCTTCATAGCCTTGCAACGGTCTTCGTGCCCTGAAATAATCAGTCACTCCCAATCACTGTCAAATAAATAGGTCTAAGATTTTTCTCCCGTTGGCAGGTCATTCCGGGCTGTGAGAGGAAACATAAAAGTTGTATAAATTCTCAACTTGGATGGATTTTCTTTGTTCTATCATAATCTATGGGAGTGTGTGCACTCTCACACGTACAAAAAAAAAAACCTAGGGAACAGACACGCAAGTGGCTCTGTGAAGAGGAAGTGAGTTTGATGTGGTGGAATCAACGGACACTATTCATTGCCAAGATGCATTAGATTCGCCTCACACTGAGTCTTGAAAGAGCCAAGATTTTCACTCGCTAACCAGAATCATGCTGCTATAAAGTATCATCCTCTCTCATCCCAGAATAAGAGTTGCTTTATTTGTCAAGTAACACCACACCCTGACTAATCGCATAACATTTCTTTGTAAATCATCTCACAGTAGCTGCTGGGATAAGCTATTGCTGCCAGTTTGGTTTTGTTAATGTCAAGTCATAGTTCTGATTCCCAAAGGGGTCCAGTCAAAACATACGTACCCCATAGCGCTGTAAAACACTTTAGTTAAAATTTCCACCAAAGTGCAAATGGGACATTTTATTGCTTTCTGTAATGGTGCTTTATAGTATATCATTAATATTGTCTCATAACTAAACATAAACCATACATCCAGCTCCCATTTCCTGTTGTTCCTGGTGAAGGTTCTGTATAAATGTATTTCTAATACAGGTATCACAGTGTTTGCTTTCTTTTTTTATTGATATCTTTTCTAAAACAGCCATTTTATGACTTCAGAAAGTATAGTCATAACAACACACATTTTCCAAATTTGACTTACTGTGACACCTAGACGAACACTTTCACAGCAGAGAGAAAACAAATAGAAACAGAACAACATTGTCATTCCATACATTGCTGTATTTCAGAAACTCAGGAGGATCTTCACCAAACATGGCGTCCCACGTCTGGTTGAGCTTAAGTGACAAAAGAAGGTCAGAAAAAGATTGTGTCGAAGTAAAATTTCATTTCGTTAAAGTTCCATTTTAATTTCCATGAGTAAGATAAGCCCATTGAAAATCCTATATAGATTTTTAAAATTGCTAATTATTTACCATACAGCCTTTTTTACCGCTACATTACATACGTTACTTGCTGTGTTCAGATTAGTAAGGTGGGTTTTTGTGAAAATGTAATATCATTGTTTGTCCAGCATTTCATTTTTAGTGACCATTAAAGTACACTATTTCCCATGAGGCCTAGGAATTTGTGGGCTAGATGTCACGGCTTAACAAGTAGTGAGTAGAGCAGTCACAGCAAGTTCACAAGTGGTTGGCTCTAGCTGGTTGCTAGAAATATAGAAAGAAAATCTGGAAGAACTGACTTTGTTTTTCACTGAGAACCGTAAAAGAAATTGCATTTGATGGCTGGTGCTAATTGAAGGAAGCATAGCGTGAACGTGGTAAATGCTTTGCTTATGTAACACTTTTATCGAAAGCGATTTACAATGTTGCTTCTCATTCACCCATTCACACACACGCTTGGTGGCAGTGGCTGGCATGCAAGTGGCTCACCCAAGGGAAATCGAACCACTGACCCTGTGGTCTGTGGACGACTGAGCTACAACTGACCAGTGAACATTTTGTTTGTTAGCAATAGGTAAAAGAGTTTACTGCTTCAAAGCAACCTCAAGAAGCTCATTCCTAGACACATCTAAGTTATGAATCACAGCAATTAGTTAATTTGACTTTAATAATACAAAATGTGATTCTAATCTTATTAATGCAGTTTAAATACGAGATTTAAATACAAGATAAATATAAGATCTTTTTATTCGTATTTAATTGTTTTTTATTATTAAAGCAAACACACTGGTAAATATAATTTAATATAAATAAATATCTGGCCACTGTAACACTGTGCTCCTAAAACAATTATTTTATATACCAAACCTTTACTTACCAATTTTAGTGAATGAATTTGCAACCACAGTTAAAATGGCCAAAAGTAGAAACGTGCACGGAAATTCTTTCAGAAATAGAGGTCATGCACTACATAGAGTATGTATTTTTACCATACCATAATAAAATATAACGGTGCTGAAAGTTCAATTAGAAGAAAAAAACTTAGATGCAGTAACTTTTAGACAGGTGCTCGAAGCATAAATGGCATGGAATTGGAAAGCACTGTGGAGTATGTTCTTCTGGATGCAACAGCTTTGTTTACAAGTAAGATCTGACATTGCAGCATGTGGTGAGTGGAATATGTCTGGAAGTGTCCAAGCTGTAAGGAGGATCCCGTGCAAGATTTTGGAGATAAATGGGAGGCAGGTGTTAACGCAGCAGATGTAAGTAATGTGATGGGTCATTTTTGTCAGGATTACTTACAGCTCAATGCCTCTGACAGCAAGCCTAGGTCACAAAGTCCTTGTAGTCTTCCAGATTTGTCAGATTTGGAATATGTGTTTCAATTACTGTAAATAAGCACAAGAAAGCCTCTGCAGATTTGTTCCAGACACCAGATTTTTCTGAAGTAGTACAGCAAGATAATGTCTGACAGAGGTGAGGTTTACTGTAAGGACCTCGTTGTCTGATCCCATAGTCTTGTTTCTGGCTGCAGGCTAATACAGAGTAGGTCTAAAGGTAACCTGCTTGTTAAATTGTCAGTTTAGTAAATTGTGATGTGAATGTATCATTCTAAGTGTTTTAAGTGTTGTGAAAGTGTCCAGTGCACAGTATTTTGCATGCAGTCATTTAAAAAGCAAACTTGTGACCAGGAGGTTGTGGTTTAATTCCCCTAGAGAGGTGTGATTGAATCTGCCTGGGATAAAATGTGTGCTTGCCCCTCCCTCATTATCACCACTGTGGTGCCCATGAGCAAAGCTCTAAATCCCAACTACTCTAGCGGAGCTGCTCAGCAGACACAGGTCACGCTGTGGTTGTACAGGGCAACTTCCAGGTCTGAATGTGTAAAACATCTTATAAACTTGATCAGGGTGATTAGTAAAATGTTAAATGTTAATGTGAAATTCTAGGGCAAATACTTCATGTCTCAGGTGAATTCCAGTGTATAACACAAATGAAAAGCAATAACTGTTCAGACTACAGGCTTCAAGAATTGAGTTTCACCCACATTTAAAATTCATTACACAAAATCTCTATCACAATGGTAGAATGCGGGAAAGTATTTAAGTGGTAGTTAAATTTAAATGAAAAAGCAATAAAATAAACATAACTCAGAGAATTTTATGTCTCCTTCTGCTGGGTGTTTTGAAAACACTTCTAAAGATTTCACTTAATGTAGCTTCAAATAGTCTGTGTAAATATCACGATGTGTGTGTGTGTGTGTAAGGGAAAGAGAGAGCAAAATAAATGGACACTACACTCACAAAAATTAATTGTATGTTTAACTCACCAACATGCAGAGAAGTCTGCATACAGTGGATGCAACAGTGCCAGTCTAAACGTTCATATTGGCACATTAAGCAGAAATATGAAATGGCCCACATTATGTGCACTTGCACTATTACAGTGTTTTTCAGCAATTTTAGTATTGGCTGTTAATGGGCATTCTGGCCAGCTTGCAGCTGCACAGTCCCATACACAACACGCTGTGATGTACCGTTTGTTCTGATTCCTGTCAATCGTGGCCAACATTAAAATTTTCCCATGCTGACCCCTGTCCACTACAATATTAATACTATCAGGTGATGCTGTGGGTGATCAATGTATGTCCATTACCCTGTCAAGTAGACGGGGTAGAAGTACACAAACTCATTAGTCAAGTATTTGTGTCTAGATGTGTTCCACATGTGCCTTATTAAGAGAGTTTCTAAATAAAAACTCAAATTCAGGCTCTGCGCTCCTATTATTCAGAATTTATATTGAAATATCATCATTATTCTTTTTTTGTTTTTGGAAAATGACCCTTTAGTAATTAGCAATCAAATATAAAGTGTTGGGAGATCTTCACTTTATCTGTGAAAGTAATTTGTTCATTTCAAAAAAGTATTGTTAAGTTTGTGAACTCATTTGAAACATGTGTTGTTAACAGCAAACCACCTGTACTACCAGGATGGTGGATCCAGAATAGTAGATCATAATTTATTAGTTGATTATATTTCATATTAGGAAACTACAATATTTCTTTCTCATATGTGTTATAGTAAAGTAAACATTATTACTCTGGTAATGTAGGATTAATCCAAAGTCCAGAAACCGAGTAAATATACTTAGTTACTTACCACTGCTGCTGTCAAGTGACACTTGTATCGAGCTTTCAGCAACAAAAATAGAACTAGTGGGATGTTGTAGGATGGACACTAAAGTTTCTTTAACTAATTACTCATGGTATTCTCTATTTTCTAACTTACAACATTATGTTATCCAGAATATAATATGCTGTACATGGTGTTAATGAACAAAATTGGTGAATTATGAATTACTGGCTTCTTTTATCCATCTCAACTTAAAGCCATGAGGTACCTCAAAGCAGACGCAGACAGCACAATGGACAGTTCAACAACTAAGAAAGTTTTGCTCTCTGTAACCATGTGTCCTCTTAACACAGGCCTCCCACAAAAAAAATCATAAGTGATGGGTGCCAAAATCTTTGGAGCTCAACCTGTGCTAAAATATATTTAAAACAGTTTTTATTGAAGTTATAACATTTTTAATTTAAAATTAATTCTTTCTTCCACTGCAGCGCAATGGTGAAACACTGTCAAAGAGAATTTAGTCCAAAATAGTTTATATTTTGAAGATATCTACTTAATTTAATAAGCAGATTGTTTAAGCTAATTGCCTCATCTTAGCTTTAGAAACACATTTGAATATATTTTGCACAGAACGAGAACTGTGTGGACACTTTAACATGGTCATTTTCTTGCATAAAGTCTGCCTGGTCATTTGAGCTACACACGGAATCACACATTTGGTCTTCAGCATGCTCCCTGCTGGTTTTTTGATGTGGCTACTATTCAGTGTAATGCCTGACCTCGAATTGCTCGGTCTTTTCACTGCCAGCAGAAATGTTTGGGTTGTGACGGCTGAACTGCTGAAGCTCACAGCACTTCAAAAAGGGACGAGAGCTAATGTGGGTTTATATGATGTGCTGGAAGGGCAGAGCGTCCTTCATATTGCACTAAACAAGTACCTGTGAAAAGGCTTTAGTACTGTACACATCTTTCAACGAGCCCCATGTCCTCCTCAGACTGCGGACACACAACTTGTCTGTCCTCTTCCACTCCCGACACACATAAATACACAAACACCTTCTAATCTGCACAGAGAAGCTATTGATATGGGATGTAAAGTAATGAAATACCTACAATTACAGAGATACACTCAGATTCCCACAGGCCCAGGGGGTGCAACTTTGGTTTCTGATGCAGACCCCATTCCATATATTTGCATTCGTTTATCATTCGTTTATCCAGAGCCATGTGAACAGACGGGGACATTGACATTTTGAATAATGGTGAATTTATTTCCAGATGCTGGCCTCTGTGTATAAATGGCCACCCTGCTGTAAAGGCAAGGGACAGTGATGATGAGGACGATAATGGTTTTATTATGTATGACTCTCGAGATTACAGGTTGAGAACAGATCAATGAGTAATCACTAAACCTTATTTTTAGTAACTTGCTGTTCATGGACTCAGGGTGGTCCGTGAAATATATTTCAGTTCCAAAGTTGAGTTTTTTCAGCACCTATATATTATATATGAAATGTACTTCATTAAATCAGTCATGTTAGTTTCAGTCAGTTCACTCATGGAACTAGAGCTTGTGCTTTTCTTTAGATAATTAAAGCAAAACATGCCCAACTGGCAACATGAGCTGTATAAATTTACTGTGGACATTTTGATGTACTTCATAACTGCTTAATGGTTGTTATTTTATCCTATACCACACAATGCTCAACCTTAAAAGCTGAATTTCTATCAAACATAACCTTGACCGAGGCAAGCGAAGTTTGGTTGTGGAATATGTAATGATGTAGGGCAGGAAATAAAGTTAATCCAAGGCTTTGTTGTTTTAGCTAAGAAAATAAATGCTGGATGGTTTCATCTGTTTCTTTGCGTGGGCATAATCCCTTTTATTCTAATTCTTTCGAGCCTACATCTTTAAATTTCTCCCTGCCATGTTGTCCATCGTCTCATCTGTTATTTTTTAAAAATTCTTATATATTTGGTCTGCTTGCTAGTCTTTCAGTGCTCACAGGGGCGTATTAAAGGTTGACCTGGGTGGATATTTTTTCTGAAACACAGGTTTGCTATTGTAAGTATCTGTGTGTGTACGTTTAGGTAAAGATTACTGATTTTCTAATGTGTAATAAATTGATCAGCTACAACATTACGACCAGTAGTTAATGTTATGTGCACTGTACAGAGATCAGCTTTTGAAAAGCTTTTTAGTATAATATTTTCATTTCCAAAATCAAAGTTTTCCAGTTTATACTCCTCTATAACAGAGCATTAAATTCATACAATTTAATAACAATATCCATTATTGATTGATTCTTGATACAAATAGCTGATGCATTGCACTAAGAATGCATGAAAGAATCTCAATAATCTCTGACAGTATTATTCTTTATATTTTAATAGAGGCGGGTGATTTTTCGAACTTTTCGGATTGTTTGATTTGTTTTGAGGACTGCTTGTGACATATAATTTGGTGTGTTTTGCATCTAAAGGCGGTTATATTATTACACTACATAATTACACAGGTTTCAATTAGGTGATTTTTATCCCGTTGTAATTTGTTTCTAATTAAATTCCGAATGAACATCAAGATGCAGCTAAGCGTGGTTAAGGAAGGCTTTTTCTTTATACCTAGACTCTAGTACAACATATACAAATACGATGAGCATTTATCAACGACACTATTCCTTTCTAAAACATTTGAGCTTGGAGAGACATGGGACTTGGGGAGGAATTGTGTTGAACGTCTCTGCTGAAAAACGGAGCATCTGTGTCAGCTCCTCCGTGGCTCTGGCTGGCCTGTCAGACACTATTACAGAGGAGTATGTCTCTTGTGACTTGGCTGGGGAGACTCCGCGGGGACAGGCGGGCTAGGCCCTAATCAAGAGTAGACTGCCAAGTGGTTAAAGAGCAAAAGCACAAGCCAGCCACCTCCCAGTCTCCCTCTATCCCTCTCCATCTTCTTGTTGTCACAGTAACTCCCATCTCTTCCATTACTCTCTGTCTGTCTCTTTCTCCCCCCTCACTTGTCCAAATAGCTCACCCTCCTTCGTTCCTGTCCTCTACTACTCTCTCCCTCTCTGTTGTCATTGTGACCAGGGTTCGTAAACATGGCAAGGCATCATGGGAAAAGAGTTTGTCACTTACCCAGATGACGCTTGACACTCCTCTGTCCAGGAGGTCTGTAGAATACAAGACAGTGTCAGGCACAAAACAGATTTGTCACTGTGACGACGCTCCTCAGGGATCTATTGTTGGTTTGTGTGTGTGTGTGTGTGTGTGTGTGTTTTTATCGTCTCCTTCTCTGACATCCACTGAAACTGTCTTGGGTAGTGTGGAATGCCTTTCTTAAAGTTTTTCGAAGGCAAAGTAAAACTTTATGGAGACTGTGGAACACAACACTTGTCTGTGGCTCTTTTTCAGTTGGCACTCACTCAGACCAAGTTCATTCGCTCTGGGACCAAGTTGGATATAATTGGAAGTGAAAAGAAACTGAATTTAACTCTGTTGGTGACCATTATCTCAGACACACCAGCCCCTTTCTTCTTTAGTGAGACATCATTACGGTTTCCGTTGTCCCTGTTTCCACCATGTAAGAAGGTCAGTTCCCCAGCATGTGATTAATAATCTGAAAAATATCACAGTTAGACAGAATAAACCAAGTTGATTTAGTGGTGTTGCCACACATTCAGTTTTGGGACTTCTGGCCAACAGCTTTAATGATGAGATGCTATGAAAGGGTGAATTCTAATATCTGAGAAGATGGTTTTGTTTAGAATGAATGAAAATTAATCATCTTTGTTACACTACATCTGACTCAAAAGGGCTGTGATTTGTATTATCTAGTGATGTTTCAAAGCACTGAAACTGCGCCTTCAAAAGTCATCGATGAGAACATTTGTTAAACGCAGAGTGCCATTAAATGTCTTGGAGAAGCAATTTCTAAGCCATATTCTTGATTAGTCTTCAGCTACAAAGAGATTAATCATTAAAGTCAATAAATTATAATATACATGCATTTTTCTTTTCTTGAAAGCTACAACGTGTATTCCAGAAACTTCCATTCCAATCTCCAACCGAAACTTCCACTATTTTGGTAACTGGAGTTGTTACTAGCTACTGCAGAAAAAGGCAGAAAAAAGTACTTCTGTGTTTAGCAGACATAAATTTCAATAAACAACATGAGAGATTAACCTTTGACAGTGGTCTCATGTGAAGCTCACACAGAATGCATATTGATTAACATTGAATATAATATTTCTGGGTTGAGCGACACATTTTCTCCATTTTCTGAGCTCTCTTACCGCACCCTCCCTGGCTCATGTCACAAACACTGCACTGCACATCAATCACATGGCAAAGGGGCTAACTGATGGAAAGAAAGAGGCCACATCAAAGACACAGAGGAATCTTGGACGGGAGAGTCTGTCTCTTGTCATGAGCCACAGGTGCTCTCAGCCACCACCATAAGCACTGAGACGTCTCTGTCAGAGTTGATAAAGCTGCAGCTTTGATAAGTGTGTGAAGGCATAAGTAAAGATTGCGCCTTGGGGTCTCAGCAACCGAAGACAAGTCGTGGGGAAAGCAAATGTGGTGCTCAGTGCCGGCCAAGCAGGCTGAGGGTTTCATCAGAAGTAGAACGTGCTGGGCGGTGCCGTCTTCTTCCTCTGAGGCTAGCCCTAGTTTCGTAGAGATGTTTATTATTGATAGAGGTGGATGATAGCCTTGGGATGAATTGCATAATCTAGAGCCGCCTCTAATGGATACAGGAAATGGATCAGGCTATCAGTCAGGTCTCTGTGGATGACGAATGTGTCTGTGTTTATATGTATCTCTGGTTCTTCGCATGAATGTGTGTGTTCGCGCGTCGTGGTCTTGTCAGCTCACCATCAGCACACATTATTAATAAATCCCTTACAGTTTGAATTGTGTGACTGGGATTAGTGAAGTGCAGCCTTTTTCAATTTTAAAATGTATGTTATCACAGTGGTGAAAACAACACACAAAAGGGAGGTTTGTGATGCTTTCCCAGTGGGAGTCAATAGCACATGATGCTAAAAGGTAGACAGACACAGAGGAAAAACCCAGCACTCTCAGAGGAATGGCCTGTGAAATGTCACATTTGTTTATGCTTCATTAATGAGCCAAGCTCTAAATATATTTGAAATCAGCATAAGCATCATTTGTGTTCCAGGGTTTGTCTCGATTTTTCAGTATCAACGCACACAGTAGACAAAATTATGACGCTGAAAGAGAGAATTTAAATGATCACAGAGGAAAGAAAGAAAGTAAAGAATTTCATCCTTACTGATACCAGCTGTATCCAGTAATTGCTCTGTAAGCAAGTGCACTCCTTAGGCATAAAGTGCTGCACAAAATGTTTTATTTTCAAATGAAAATATAGCTATATAAGCATATTTCAAACTGTCTTTTTTAAAGGCAAGAACCCAATTAAAATAAAATAGTTCCAATAAGGTAATCCATAAAATGTATATGCACTATAAAGTAATTGTACTGTACAGTAGTAAACCCTGTATTTTACATTCTACAGGGTAGATCTATGAGATGCTTTGAATGGCTTCAGTATTTGATGTTCTCAAGTCTTGTGCTGCAACTAGCTTGATGAAGTTGCATATTGTAGCTTTAAGTGTCTCAGTAAGCAGTTACGTTTAGCCAGCATGCACAATGGCAGAACAATCGGCATTAATACACCCGTCCTTTTTCCATTTTGTCATCTGCATGCTACCATCTGTCCTCTCATGCAGTGTACCTGGGCAATTCTTCAGCTTTAGTTTTTCGTTTTAGGATTTTTCTATATTTATAACAATGCACAGCACAGAACAAATTCATGTTGTGCTGTTAGGGTTCAAACTTTTGAACAGTGTGCAATAATTTGTTAAATTGGCTGTAAGTGCTCTGCAGGTGGCAGAGTCATTAATTTTGACAAATGTGAATGCATTTTGAGTCAAAGCCAGGAATGTTACATTCAATTTAGTCCACATCGTGAGACTGCTGTTGGGCTGATGTGAGGGTGATGTATTTCAGATATGTAAAAGTTCCAGCACTGCTCCTACATCCCAGTACCAAGTCTCAAGACACAAACAACGCAGCCATTTGCAACTCTTCTGAGAGTTTTTGAAGTCATTATCAGCTCATTGTGGCTTCGTCATATCTGTTCGTAGACATTTTGCATCGTTCTGTGGTTGTCTGTTTGAGTGTCTTTGTTGCCATTTGTGGCTCTTTGTGACCATTTTGCAACTCTCGGTGGCCGTTTTGATGCTCTTTGATTTTGGCTCTCTTTGTGGTAACTTTTCAGTTTCATGTTTTCTGAATGCTGATGATTTGTTATTTTTTGACTCCAATTAGTCTTTGCAGATTTTCTTTTTTTTTTTTTTTAATTAAAGGTAAATTAATTACAATTACAAGCATAGAGGAAAAAGTGGACAGGAGATGGGACAATGTGTTGAGGGATTCTATGGAAGAAAAAATTGATAAAAAAAAAAAAAAAATCGTTTATGCAATGTTGTGGTGATACACTGCCAAGTTAAACCAGGTTTTGAACAACTTTAAGGTAATACTACAACTGTAGTAGACAGAAGTAAAAAAGAAAGAAAGAAAGCATCACATTTACAACTGTATCTTTCCAAGTGGAGGAGCAGAGATGACTTGAATTATTCATTGTTATTCGTTTATTTTCTTCGGTTATATTAAATCATTATTAAGTTTCGTTGGGATAAAGGTATAATCCCACAATGACGATAAAGAACCTTCAACTCTCTAACCAACAAATTTGGCAACCTTCTTGTACATATCCCCAAACTTAACATTAAGTGCTTTTTTTGTTTAACCTTTCCATAAAAATGTTAAAAACATTGTTTCTTATCAAAATATATTCGGGGTACACACACAGACATAGAGGAAAATTGAAATAATGACCTATTCATTTCCGAAATTTCCCAATTACCCAATCAGGATAAAGAGAGGGTGAACCATCTGTTCAAATTTTCATTGATGGACTGCAACTGGGCTGGGGCATTCAACTCCCATACTGTGTTCACAGAGGCTTTAATAATCAAACCAAAATATATCCTTCAGTTTTACGAATAAAAGAGGAATTACTGAGGTATTTAAAATGAGAACATTCATTCTTGCGGATGTTTCTTAAGTTGCGGTGCATTGAGCTCTGTGGGCCACTGTACTCATGGGCCTGTGCCCAAAAGGCATGTTCAGTAGCCCATTGGTGATCTCAGTGCTGAGAAATGTTAATGAACAATTTTAAAATGGTAAGAACATGTAAGATAAAAGTCAGACTTTCCATTTAAATGAATTGATTATTATGTTTTGTGCCGCTTACAAAAATTACAGTACCTTGCTCACCCATGCAGGTGTTTTCACTTAATATGACCGATTGGATGTTTAGTATAGTGGAAATACACTATACACCTGCACATGAACTAATAAAAATGAAAAATGTATTATTCTCCCAGCCTAACAGGTGCAACAAAACTATTGGAATCTTTATACACCTCCAGAGTCCTCGGAACAGATCTAATCAGGCAGGATAAGCAAAAACACCAGTGTGGGTGGACTATGGATGTGTTGGGGCCTTTACAGCAGGTACTGATAAACCACTCACTGACAGTGGGCAAATAAGAAAGCCCACAGCTCTAACTTAGACAGCTGAGCTGCTAAAGATTGTCCTATGGTCAGTCATGCTGCACTATGTGACCTGACAGCATTTCTGATGGGTATTACTTTTGATCAGAAATGTGTTGAATTATTTTAAAAAAAAAAGTATTCTCCATAACATTACCTAAAATGGAACACTGAATATTTGTTGGTAAATAGGCAGCTAATTCACCATCTGTTTGTTTATTTATTTTCTTAGGGAAGATTTTACCACTGCTGTCCTCAAGGCATGAGGACAAAACTCCAGTTTCAGAGTATTCATAATTTAGGAACCAAGTAAAAACACTGTTAAAACAATGAGTGGATATATTGTTTTCCATTAGAAATCACCTCTTTAGTAACAGTGACTTTTGTCTAAATTGTGTCCTATCGTCGGTATTTTCCGAAAGCATTTTCTATCATCCCTCTGCTATGATGTTCCACATGTTTTGTGTTTAGTCTTCTATCCACTTTTTGTCTCCGTTTTGTGTGGCTGGTTTTATTTTCTGTGTAAGTTATTATCTTGGTAAAACAGGAATCGTGAACACCGACTGTAAACACTGTATTAGGCTTTGTTTGGTAGACACTTGACACTCTCTCTCACTGTCCTCACACAGTCATATATTCTGCTGCTGCACTTGAGACATGGTCTGATAGCTGCTAAAAAACACTATCTCCTGAATATCCAGTCTGTATACACTGTTCTCTTGTAACATAATGAGAATATGTTTCCTATTTAATGTAAAGAGTATACATTTTTACTGAATATATTTATACCATGACAGCATATTTTTGTCCACCACAAATATCTGATTTTGCACTAAAGTATCTAGTTTTTATCAGCATAACATCAATGTAATATCTAGCCTACATTCAGCTAGAACAAAAGTTCCTTTATAATGAGAAGTTACAAAAATTGTCAAAAAGAAAGTTGTAGTAAACTAACGGTAATTATATTAGTCTAAAAGATTGCATCTCCATTAATGAGCCATCTACTGTAGGTATTTAACTTGGATATGTAAAATTGGGTGTCTGATCTTTAAAAAAGACTTTCATCACTTAATGCTTGATGAGGGGCACCGGGGTGTGTTAAATTGGGCTTGCACTTTAAATTTGCAAGTAGCTAGATCTCCAGGGTCAGTCTCAAGCAGTTTGCTGAGAGCAACTAAAACAGTGAGATCTGTAAAACAGCTTTTAGAAGAGCTCAAAGCGACTCCTTCATAAATCTGGAAAGGTATGTTAAAAAAAAACATATTTCACTGTATTTCACATCTCCACAGTCAAGAGTAGTCTCCAAAAGTCTGGAAGCCAAGCAATGGCAAAATGCTTGGACGATGCTAATGAGCATGTGATTGCTAATGCAAATTAGACTTTTTCCTACTGTGTGTAACTCACATTTAAAGTGTCACTGGCAAACCAGCAGGATACATATCGTTGTTTACTTATTGTTGTATAGAAGCTATGCAAAATGCGATGTGTTTGTCACCAAGTCGGGGCCTTATTTCTGGTATTAACCTTTACATAAAACTAGGACCAACTAAGCAGATATGGATATATCATGGTGTTTGCCATTTAGTCAGTGGATCAGGTTTAATACTACAGGAAGGAATAGCGCGACCGGAAGAAAGCCACAGCTAAAAAGGGCTGCAGGCATCAGGCTCTTACTGTGGTTTGTGAGTAGCAGACCTCTAACACATCAAGGTAAACAACTTTACCTTACTGAACAGTGCAGTGCAGTGGGAAAACACTTGTACCGTGCCCACGCTGATCGACTGCTGGTGGCCCTATACGGACTATATATTTATCTTGACCGAACAAATGAAAAATTACAATTAATGGATTTCAAAAAGTATTCAATAACCAGATAATGGGTGTTTGTGCTAAATGAAAAAAAAAAGAATCAAAACATCAAATGGCATTTTTTTTTCTTCCCCTAGAAAGCAAGAAATGACTGTATGTGCTATTTAAAAAATGTTTGTATATTTGTGACACACCAGAGCCACTGGAAAATAAAGCGATTAAACTTGATGGCATATAGATCTATGGGAACTGCACAAGTAAGAACATCAACAAGTCCTCAGAATTCAATTACAAAATGCATCACTTGCAACTTCTTAATATCTCATGGGGCAACTAGGGGTCATTTCCTACTTGAGTGTGTTTATATGTTGCATGTAAACATACCGTATTATGTCATTCATTGAATATATGGATGCTGTAATTTTTTTTTTGACACTCTTGGAAAATATGCAACAACTTTAAAGTGTGTAGAATGATTAAATTACTTCTGTTTTAATGGAAAGTCAATTTGTTCTAACGACATGTTTAAATTTAGCTTTTTTTAAATCTAGTCATGTAGGATTCAGCAGCCTATTTGACTGAGGAGATATGGCCAGATATTTAACAAGCATAGTGGTCGGAGAGCTGAGAGTAACCTGGTTCGGCCTCTACTCTACGAATCGCCCCTGCATCTCAAAATTGTTCATATTCATTTGAACTGAAACAAAATGTCAAATGTGATTATCAGGGTGGACTGAGGAGGCTTTAGAGGAGACTGGAACTGGAGCGGCTGGAGTGTGAGAGTGCAGCTGAACACCGAGCAGCTTAACTTAACTTATGTCTCCCATTTTCTGTAAGAAAAGACCGCGTCAGGTGGAAGACGATGGCTCTGTTTCTCTCTCTGCTTCTTTAGGCGATATGTCTCAGTGTCACTCCTGTCAGACGTTTCAAAGGAAGAATCTGCTGATTAAGAAAATGTTTCTTAGCACCTTAGTTCCCAGCTGGGATCAGTGGATTTCATCTTCTTGAAACAGATTTTTTCAGCCCTAGAAAATGTCAACGTTGTCATTGAAATTCATCCTATATGCCACACATGCTTATGAAGGGACAGTGGTGTAGTGAAGCACTCCATACCCCCGTTTTATGTTGCGGTAGAGCCTGAGATGCTTGCACAGGAAGGTTCCCAAGAGTGTCCTTCATCTGAATGAAAGCCTGCTTCAGCAGTTCTGAACCACTGACTCTGTATTTAGGAGGATACTGAACAGGCCCGCAAACACAATCATTCTCATGAAATATGATCATTCAAGTAAAAGTTGTTAAGTTCACCTTGTTAAACTACTTACAGTAGCATCATGTGGACTGTAGGTTTCTTGGTGTGTTGCCTTTATGCATTTTCTCATTATCGTTCACCGTGAAATTGTCAGGAGGAGAAGCGGGGAAGATGTCATGATACTGTGAATACATTACATTCTGTGTGTGAGCTTGTTTGTATCCTTGGGGAATAACATTAGCTGCATTACCATTAGTGGCCTGCGCTGCCATATACAGTAGGCTAATATATAGAAGCCTTCTCTTATACTCTGTCTGCCTTTGCATGTTTAAGTAGATGTTTTAGAATGTTAACAAGTTATTGGGAGTAAAAATAAATGTAAAAGTAAAAGCTGGATTGCTATTGAAGCCAGTTCTGAGAGGTAAAATATGATATATATAGTACGTATGTATGTATGTTTGTATACAGATACATAATGTTTTAAGGGTTACACTATAAAAGTAATAATAATACGTATGGAAAAATATAAAGGAATCATATAATAAATTAAAGCTAATTTTTCGTCCTTTCAGTTTATCCCGTGAGTTCAGAGTCACTACAGCAGATCATTGTCTGCATGTAAATTTGCCCTTCCTGACGCAACCCCTTCCCAATTTCTACCGGGCTTAGACAGGCACTGCACAGCTGGGGAGGGGAATGGGCTGTTAGGGGTTCAGTGTCTTGCCCGGAGACGTACTGTATAGCTGTGACACATAGCCGAGACTGGAGATTGAACCACTGACCCTGTGGTCCGTGGATGACTGTATGTTTTCATCTTGAACAATACTGCTTTATAATATATATTAATTTAAACTACAATACGCATCCTTTAGCTACAGCCACAGAACCTTTGAAAATCAAGCTAGCTTTTGCATCATATTCGAATCAATATATTCATTGCATCTCATCGTGTACATACAAGTTTGGCCTTCTCTGATTGGTTAGAAGGGCGAGTCTCACTCAAAAAACGTGTAGAAGTAAATATCTCACGCTACTGCCAGAGCTTTTCTGTTGCCGTGTCACAGGAAGCAATGACAGCACCTCTCCACAATAAGGTTTGGGACCGATTTAGAAGGTTTGAATCTTTGGGAGGTTTATTATATTATTATCTACTAAAAATACTCAAAATAAATGAATACTGTAGCATGTGGGGGGTTGGATAGTGCCACCTGCAGTTTACCTGATTTTTATGCCATCACTTTTATGACAAAGTGCCCACCAGCTCTCAGTGTGACCTCATATGAACTAACGATGTGTGGGAAAGTGATGAGGTGTTGCCAGCCAAGTGCTTGATTTTACCTTAAGTATTAGAACATCTAGTTAATCTAGTGTTGCCTTGCTGTGAGTCCGTACCAGTTAGCTCTCCAGGAAGAGACACAGACCAAAAGGCTGCCACAATGAGCACGTTTTAGTTAGGGAATAACTTCTTCGCAGGGAATAGCATCGGCCAGACTGCCTGCCTGAGCAGAGGTCCCTTGCTGTGCCAGCATATTGTAGCACCACTCTACATTTGTTAAGTAACCCAGTCATATCATTAGCTTGTGATAAAGTCTCTGTCGATAGTGTAGCTGCTTTCTAAATTTGATTCAAAGTGGCAGTGTTCAGTCTCCTGTGTTTGATAAAAATGGTAAAGTTTCTTGTCAAGAATTGGGGTGAGGTAGTTGAAAACTCATGCTGATGACAGTTCATAGAAAACTTTTTGCCTTAGGCTTGGCATATGTACATTGACAAATCTGAATGATCAGTCAAAAGCCCTTGTATATAAAGTGAATAGTTAAAAATGTCCTTTACACAAATATGGAAATGGTGTTATATTAAATGATTTATTATATCATATTGTAAACTCGATTGTGGCATACTATGCTCAGAGAAACCCTATATTTATTTATGGTTATTTCTATACCTGCTGTATTTTTTTTAGTCCACTGCAAACACATGAAATACACACTTTCTCTTTTCACTTCACGTGTCAAAGCTTTTCATTAATAGAAATTTAAATTAATATCATGTTGTTTTGTTTACTGCTTGGCTGTTATTTATATCTTTATTTTTGTAGGTTCATTGAATATTATTTACATTACCACTGCATGTTACAGCATTGGCTTTTCACCTGAGTGGTCTGCTGCAAGTGTCTGATGTTATCTTGTGTTATTACCTGGATACATCCAAGCTGTGTCTTGAAACTCCACCCTCAAATCTAAAAAATCTTTATGTACCGTAACTCTTAAGTTTAATGATCTCAGTCTGCACCTAACGAGACTCTAGAGGTTCTGCCACTCATCTTTTTTGCTTGAGTGTGCTGCTGATGTATTTCCCTCGATTTAGCATAGTGCTCAGGAAGGGTACAAGCAAAGTATGTGGTAGAATGTTTGTTGATGGAGGTTCAAGCCAGCAGACCATTTACCCAGTTACCAGTTACCCATGTCTCAAGCAGGTTGTTACATGTGTTGTGGTGGTAAATGAGTCTTGGGATTAGATGGAAGGCCAGGTACACCACTGACTGCAGTAATGTGGGTGTCAAATACAAAGAAGGTTATTTAAACAGACACTTGACACATGAAGTTAATCACCTCATCTGAAATATGGTTTTACTGACAATAAGGGGCCCGGGGGGTTTGTGAGGACTTCAGAAATCTGCTCCTCTTAGACAACAAGATTTCTTTAGTTAGTTCAGGCATTTGGCAAACATGTCCCCATGGGTGCCTCCTTTAGAAGGTATTTAAAGGACAGTAACCTGGCCACAGGGTAGACGGAGGCCACACTGAAGGGACCATCAGTCTGCAGGGACTCCCAGCAGAGGGGGAATCACTTTGAGATCTCCTATTGCGAGCAAACACCTATTTTGAGGACACCTGCCTGTCAAAGCATTTTATTTTGTCTATTAAGTCTTGACATCCCATTGGCACAGATTGTAAAAATCACACTTCTTCAGTTCTGCCTACGTGGCCTGTGAGGTGCTTCTCCTTGAAATAGCTGGGGATTATAATTAATTTAAAAGAACATATTGCTAGAAAGCCAAAAGGACATTTTCCTTTTACTTTAAATATATGTGTTGTTGCTCATGACTATAAAAGTTGTATTGAATTCGTGTAATAATAAAAAGGCTAAACAACGTACCCTTTGGTCAAATGACTCTAGTGAATGAATCTCATCACAGGCATAAGGCTACAGTTTCTTCAGGCTTGTGTCTGAGAAAAAAACTCACCTCACTTTAAACCAATTTTTAAGGACTTGCTCCTTAATACCTCACACAAGTCTAAACTGTAAATAGTAGTCCCTATTAAAAATATAATTTAAACTTTGTTTCTTGTGGATTTAAAGCTTCTACACTTAATTAACCTCTGTGAACTACCGGCAGTTTGTTATAAAACAAGCATGTTACAGAGTAACTTAAACAAACTTAAATAATGGATTTTCTTTGAGTTTAATCACATTTCGTTCATTGAGGCGTGATGCAGCCGAGCTTCTTAGACCAAGTGAAAATCAACAGATCAACTGAAAATCTTAACCTAAGGTTCAAGATTATTTTCTCAGTGTATGCAGGTAATTCCTGATATTTTAAGTTTTTTTTTATTTATTTTTAACCATCCAGTGGGGCTAACGCAGAGAGACAAACTGAAGCTAGGTCCTTGTTGCTCTCCACTCCACCACTGTGCTGCCCTTTGCATTGCACATTAAGAATGACTGCGGACCATGGTTTGCTTTGATGTAATGTTCAGTCTTTTAGTTCTAATTGTTTTGTGCTTGGAACAAAGCAAATTTAATATTTAGTTTGCTCCGGCGTCAAATGGCTCAAAGTCCTAGTATAACCATCTGATTTGTGGAAATTGGCATTTGTACTAAGCAAATTTAGTTGGGCCGATCCAGGGAACTGGAATCTCACAGAAAATGTGACTTCAGAACAAAACGAACATGGAGGCACCCCATCGTGGTTAACTAGTGTGTCAGCTGGTAGCTCTTGTCTGTGTAGTTTTGTATTGTACTGATAAACAAGAGCGGAGGAAAAAAAAACCCAATGAAGTCATGGCTGCGAAAACGGAACCAGCATGGTTTACTATATATATTTAGCAGGTCGTGCTGGAGGCAGTTTGGAAATCAAGTTTCATTCCTTTTCATCATCTTTTTGGAGATGCTTCCTGGTCGCTCGCTCTCATTGTCTGTTAGAGGTTTCTCTCACTACTCCACTACAGGTTTTAAGTGCAGAAGGTCTGGGGCAAGAGCTGAGCTGGACGAAAGCATTTAGATCAGAACCCTCTCCACATTACAGGGTCCGACCAGTTTTAAGCCTGAAACTGATTAATATATTACCAGCAAATTACTTTGGGTTGCTGTAGTTTCACAGTGAGAGTTCTACATATACATCAGTTTTAATGGCCAAAACTTGACAGCTCTGAAATCATGTCTGCCAAATACAGTACCCCCCCTTTTCAGGGTATTTTACTAAATAATGTTACCAGCACTTATGTTCAATTGTCTTGGCTTCACAGTGTAATTTTATATATGGCACATTAATGCTGCTAGTGTGATGGGGGATACATCTCTACATATGTCAAAATGTTAACAAGTTTTTTGCTGTGAGATTTCAGTGCTCAACCCAATTGTTGTCAATGTTAAGCCAAGGCAGTAAAGCATAGGACAGTACGAGACCAACAAAGTGTCTCAGAGTGTTGCTGTGAGGGAGCTCCTTGTTTATCAGCTAGTGCACACACACTTTTCCACTTTGAACTTTGATTTTTCACGATTTCAAGCTTTGCTTGTTAGATCTGAAAGACATTTTTTAAAATATGTCTTTAAAACTTCACAGTGAAATGCAGTAATCATTCTGTTTGCAGGGTTTGCAACATTACTAATTGCTGGTTGGGAAGATGATGATTTTTTTGTTTTATATGTGGAGACGATAGGGGCAAAGGGATGAGTTATTTGACTTCTTATTCACTGATGCTAGTATTTCATGTTTGCTCCTGTGCAGAGCTCTACCCCTCAAATTGGCACACTTCTTCCCTTCACTACTGTACATATTGTAGTCACGCATTGATGCGTGCACACGCCTTCACTTCTCATCTCTCCTTTGTCTCCCACTCACATGGTCTCTTCTCATGTGGTTGCTGTTGTGCATATCTATTGCCGCTCCTCCACAGTGTCCTTCTGAATTCCTTATTCCTGTCATTGCTATCATCCCACCATCCTTCCACGTTTCCTTCCACTTTTTCACCTTTCACTCCCGTCCTTTTCCTCTCCCTCTTCACCATGCCAGCTTACCTGCCTCTTGTTTATGCCTCCTTTCTTCCCCCCCCCATTCTTCACATTCTCCTCCTGATACCTGCATTTTTACTCTGCAATCCCCCTACTCCTCTGCCTCCCGTCCTCCTCCCACCACCTGTCTTTGTTCTTCCCCTGTCAGCCGGCACTTATGTTGGAGGCTCTGAAGACTCAGTGTTGGGAGCTGCAATAGATGCACAGAACGAAAGATGCTGGTTGTGCTTGTTTAGCTAGGTTGTTGTGTGTTGTGACCTGGTAAGGCGCGGATGCTTTTTTTTTATGTACAAAGTGCTCTGACAGTGCACGTGCCAGTTGCTTTGAGTGTGTGTGTGTGTATGTGTGTGCATGCACTGGTGCACTGATCGCAGGCAGGTAGGGAGACAACAGGTCCTGGCTGCAGTCCCAAAGCTTAGCATTTGGAACTCAGATAAAAAGAGCTGCTGAGGGTAGGCAGAACCACAGCAGCCCCTGCAGGAGGTTTGTGGAAACTATACTTATAGTGGGTGGAAAGGGATAAGAAAGAAGATGAAATAAGAATAGAAATTAGCTAATATGCACACAAGATGCCGAATATGAAATTAAATGTATTATTAAATGCAGTTAGATTTCCCGATAATAGCTCACTCAAGTCATACAAAACAAAGAAATACAACCACACACACACACGCGCGCGTGCGACCACCGACACCTCTGCTGTCGTTGTGTTCTTTGTCGAGACGCCATGCAGCTGTCCAGGTTTTGTCACAGCAGAGGTGTGAGGCAATGTCTGTGACTTCTGCGAATCCTTCGCCAGCGGGCACATAAGGCCGTGCCATATGGCTCTGACCAATGGCTCTCACTTCCCTGACTGCAGAGAGCTGTGGAAGATCACTTTTTCTCACCTTCTGTCTCGTTCAGCCCTTCTCATTAACATACTCACTTAATTTTTGTCCTTCTAAAATTCCCTTAACCACACATCTTAGATTTTTTTTTTTTGCCATCTTTGTCTCTTTTCATTTACTATTGGCTGACAGTCATCTGGGCTGCAACAGCTGACAAAGCCTATATTTACCAACTGCCAACATCACATGCTGCTAGTTATTAGGAACTTCATGAATCAAAGCTGCAGCACTCTGACAAGGGCTATAACAACAACACCTTTGTCTCTATTGTGGTCATGTGAGTTTGAAATCTCTTCACTGTCACATCAACAGAAATCCCTGATGAATAAATAGAGAGACGCAGATTTTCTTAGTTTATCTTTGCCTTTGCCAGTAACCAAGTCTTTCACTTGTATTCTTGCTCAGCTGAAACACAAAAGCAATGCACCCAGCTTGCTTTCAAACCTAAAGACACGGGATCCTCCCCTATGCCCACGTACTGTATGAGTATTTCTGGGTGAGACTGTAATTTGCACACAGCTGCAGCCTCTATCTTGCACCTCCTCCTTGGTGAGATGGAGGTTCTAAATCCTCCATCCTCTCATCACTCCTCTCCTGGATAAAAGCCAGACACTGGAGGGAGATCAAGAGATGAGGTGGAGGGGTTTTCACAGAAAAGAAGGCGCTCTTAAAAGACACCCGGAGGGTTCTGCTAGGCAACTTTCCCTTCTGTTGCATCATGCCTGGCGTAAAGCGAAAGTCCCCGGGTTAAGAAGAGCCCTGGCCAGATGGGAGAGAGTTTGAAAGTGGTTTGGGGAGTGAGAGAGGGGGCAAAGTGAAAGGATAGAGGATGGCAAAAAAAAAGGAAGCATGGACCCTGCAGTAAGCTATTCCAAGCACCTTTGTGGCGTTGCCATTTCTTCATTCTCTCCCGCGCTCGTTTGAAGGGATTTTCTATTCCTCTCCCTTTCTCTTTGTTTGTCCTCATTTCTTCTCTTTCATTTTTCTTTTTTTTTTTATTTTATGATGCTCTTTTTTGCTGTATGCCTCAGTTTCTTCAGGCACTGTGTTTTTTAATCATGCCTGCCAAGTTTGTTGAGCCAGGGCTTCTCTCTCTCTCTCTCTCTCACAGACCGTCTGCATGTATTTTGCTTTACTTTCATTACCCTTCAGTCTCCTCCTGTCATACTTCCATCTATTTTCACTGACTTCTCTCCCCCCCCCACCTTAGCCCAATTTCACTCCGTTTTTCCCTCTCGTTTTTCTCTGCGGCCTCTTTCCTTCCTGCATCTTAGTCCCTTTGATCAAGAGCCAGTGTGCAGTTTCTATTTCCCTCCTATACTCCACCTCCTCCTTTTACCCTCTTTTGTGTGTGTTCTGCCATCTTTTTCCCTTCAGCCAGTTAAAAACTGTGTTCACACTTGATTGTTATGATGCTCCCGGGCTGCTGAATTGATGGCGGGGTTATTTTTGTGCTTCTCCTCGTGGCCATGAGACCTTATGTGTTCATATCAGACAACATAAGCCGACTGCATGTGACAAGCAGTCTGTGCATTCACACTGGTGCATGTAGTATGTAGTTTCTACATTCAAACAACAAAAGTTCATTTTTCGGTGCTTGAACTATAGGGACAGACTTTCACTCTGTTTTTTTTTAAAGCCTTTTACACAAATTTTAATGTGTCATTGTTTTTGTCTCTTACACACCGTTTGAAAGAATCTTTGAACTGATCTTTCAGTTTGTGTCTTTCTCAGCTTAAAACACATTTTTAAAAAAAATAGTAAGTATAAGTATGAGGAGACTGGATTTAACAGCATCTTGTGGTGAAAATTGATGTAATTGAATTCAGCACTGAAGTAGGTAAAAACTACTCATTTTGAAGACCATGATAAGAAACTATATAATGCAATAATGTCTGCAGCAAGTGAAGGGGTTGGGTTTTTTGAATCTGTTCTGGTAGCTGATGTTAGGTGATGCAGCAGGACAATGGCCCTAAACATGTAAGGTCATCGTCACCCTAGGCATAGTTTTAACGTCTCCTGAGGGAAAGCTCTTTGTTTACCCAACCACCAGCTCTTACCTGATCCCTGGAAGACATAGTGACTCACGACATGGTCACACTATGTGCCCATGCCATTTATTAATACACTATGCACTAGATGTTGCCAAAAGGTATTTTGTTTATTTGGGTTGTTTACGGCTGCTCCTACAATTGGCCTAAAGAGCATTACCTTACAGGTGGACTGTCTCCTCTGTAAGCCATGCCGTTGTGAAGGTTGCTGCCAAGATAAACTAAGCTAATCTCTGGGCGTTGCAGGCACAACCTGATGACATTCACCTAACTGCACAGACTTTGGCACCTAGAAGCTTGGTCCAGCTACTGACGATTGTTGCATTTACACAGCAACTAACAGAAAAGAAAACCCCATCTAAACTCCACAGTACACTCCAGCAGCTCAGCTTGGCTACTCGCTTAATCTCTAAAACTCTTTTCAGGCAGAGATCTAGGCACAGTGCCATTAGGTTGATCCTTCTTTATGACAGCTCTGCTCATTTATTGTAAACCAAACAAAGCTGGCAGAATACCGCCCCAGTGTTCTTTTTAGACAGCAGCATCCCAGTAGATGCTAATTTACACGAAATCTAATTATTAATAGCACCGGAGAGGGACAGCTTCCCTTGTGTGAGTACTTGATTGACAGCTCAAGCAATTACTCGTGAATTCTATTGTTTTATTGGTTTTGCGGTGCTGTTTGCTGCAGCCTTTTAAACCCGTTTAAACCATCAGGTGAAGGCAAAATGTTTATTAAGCTTTATCAAACTTTTTAGCTGGTGGGTGCCACACTTGTTATGTGCATGTAAACATTCATAATTATGTCACCCTGCAGCAGTAGAGACGATGGTGTTCTGTGGGGGCACAGACAGAGAAGAGAGATTCCAGGTCAATCCAGTAGAGATTTAAAGGGAGCACAAGGGGAAACACGGAGCCATGAGCTCTTTAGTTTTGCTCATGTGGGGACTTTTCAGCAAGTCCCTGTCCTGGCAAAGTCATACATACTGCCCATTTTCAGCATTTTTAAATGAATCAGTTTATGGGCTGTAACTTTGCTAAACCTTAGATAGTCATTACTCCTTCCCAGGATGGAACTTTTCTCAACCGAACAATCAGGATTGTTATTCCTGCCATGTAGCACAGGCAAATCAATAATAAATCAAATGACTATCACCCCCCACCCCAAAGAAAATGTATTAATAATTATACTAGATGCTATTGTCCCATCAGCCATATGAAAAATTTAGAGTTGATCAATAGCCAACAAACCATGTGGGAATATGAACGAGTGATATTTTCCTCTACCTTATAGCAGCTTGCCCTTGAGCAAGTCACTTATTGTCCTACTGCTCCAGCAAAAACAGAAGTGAACAACAGTAGATGGTTTTTCCACAAGATAAATGGAAATATGAGCAAATAAAAAAGTTAACGCTAACCTTATATGTAGCAGACAAGCTTTAAAACTTGGATTCTTTTATAAAGAGATAAAAAATCAAACCTGGTTAAACTGTGGACTGTGTGGGTGTAGGTTGGTTTCTCTAGATTTATCATCAATTTCTGAAGGAAAGCCTGCTAGATCCTGTGTGTGTATATAGATTAAGATGTGCTTATTTGAGTTTTTAGTGCCAGACAATCAGTGATACAGTAGCTCTGGCTGGAGACATTATGTTTTCAGATTGTGTCAGGAATTTCATTCCATCTGGTCTGATTAAGTGATTAGATCAACTGATAACTATAGATTTAACAGAGTGGTCAGTGACCGCTGTGTCTTCTACGTATAGGGGTCTTTCCAAGTTGGAAAACACTGTAGGTTTCACCTTGGTGGATTTTTATTTTCCATTTATAGTACAGCATATGACTAGACACTAATGTTAAGTACTTATTCTATCAAGACAATTGGCTTTGAACCAAGACAGAATTCTTGAAGTTGAATAAACTCAGGTTGATCTCTGGGCAGTGTTTTGTTTGGACTCCTGTCCTCTTCTTACCAGTTTCTCCTGTTTCCTCCTCTCTTATCTGCAGTGCAACAATGATTACGCCCCAGTGTGTGGCTCCAACAATCAGAACTACCAGAACGAGTGTTTCCTGCGCAGGGATGCCTGCAAGCAACAGTCGGAAGTTCTTATTATGTCAGAAGGTGCCTGTCCTGCTGGTATGTCTATCACACACACCGAGGATCACTGACACCAACACACACCAGCAGTACACACTGAACATATACACAAGCAGACAAAGATAAAGTAGAACCAGAGGTGGAAAGTAACAAAGTACAAATACTGTTTTTAAGTGGAAATATAAAGTGTCTGTACTTGACGTACTTATACTTAAGTGTTTATTTTATTTATTTTTTTTTTTGCTTTTATTCCCCACATTCTACATGTTAACTCTATACATTTTAAAATAGGTTTGTTACTTTTGATTTAATGAATTTGAAGTGAATTATTATTATTATTATTATTATTATTATTATTATTGTTATTGTTATTGTTTAATTAATAAATTGGGGGCGACTGTAGCTCAGTTGGTAAAGGCAGTTCTCCTTGAACCCCAGGGGTCAGTGGTTCAATCCCAGTTCCCGGCCGTATGTCAAAGTGTCTCTGGACAAAATACTGAACCCCCAACAGCCCCTCCCCAGCTGTGCAGTGCCGCTCCAAGCCCGGTAAACTTTGGGGAGGGTTGCGTCAGGAAGGGCATCCCGTGTAAAAGCTGAGCCAAATCAACATGCGGACAATGGTCTGATTTGGTGACCCTGAACTCACAGGATAAGAAAAAAAAAGTAAATTAACTATAAATTGATTTATTTTGCACAGCAACAGTCGACATTCAATCATTCAGAAATACCACTTTTAGTTTTTTCAATTTCCTTGTTGCAGCCTGATATCTATGCTATGTTCAAAAACACATGACAAATCTTTATTAGTTTATGTTGCATTTCATAGTATAACATTAAGACTATGATGGTGAGATGTTGATGCACATTGTCCTCACTCAACTGATCTTTTGAGCAAAGTGATTATAGCAATATTTGTTGAGCATGTCTGTCATTACAGTTACCCAAAGAGAATTATATTAAATGTTAATAGTTTTATTAAACAGTCATGAAAAGGAGATTCAAGGCCACCATCATGCCAGACGTGATGTGATTTAATCCCATCATGATTTTACACAATGGTCAAATAATTAAATGTGAAGTGAGGTCTGAATTTGGATTCATATCATCAGCCAGCAGCATTTTAACATCGTAGTCTTTCTGTTTTGCTATAAAATGCAACATAACTAATGTCCGTTTGCTATTCATGACACATTCATAATTAGTTACTGTTTATCTTTCTCCCACAAACTCTGCATATGTATAAAATGGTTAAGGCCTATTTAAACGGCTTATGAAAGCCCCTTAAATCCGTTGGAAAAAGGTAAAAACAGAGCCTGTCCATATACAGAAGTAGGTGGTAGAAATTGTACTTTTTACTTTTACTTTAGCTACAATTTAGAGCCTGTATCTTTTCACTTTTACTTGAAGAAAGAAGTTGAATCAATAATTTTACCTACTTCAACTTAAGCAAAGAATATATTATGTGTACTCTCACCTCTAATTAGACTGAAAGTAACACTCGCTGTATATTCACACATTTGTCTGTGATCAAGCACTTGATTCAGTGCAAATGTTGAGCTCAAAATGCAAATCAATATATTCACTAGTACTCATTTCAGACTTAAATATTATAACCATACAAGCAGATGCTACCAGTGGAAATGTTTTACCAATTACCCAGTGATGCATTACTTGAAAAAAATTGCATCATGAAAGAATCACTCGAGGTGACGGACTGACGTAATTTTCAACAAGCACAACTACAATGGCGATGACAAGCATTCTCACAGAAGAGATAAAGATTTCATCATTGCCACACAATGTCCTCACAAGAAATTAAAGACAGCATTTGGCCACGAGGCTTGTTGAGCAATGCAGTGTTAAACAAGTTAATTATACACTTTATTTAAATTTGCAGTGTTAAACAGAAAGCAAGAGAAAGCCTGACAGCTGTGACCTTTCGTTATGTAAAGTTTAAATAAATGTCAAACAGCATTAAATGTAAATAATTCTGCATGTGCCAAATTGTCATAGGTAGTTACTGTAACCCTGTTGCCCAGAGGCGTGCTCAACAAAGCAGAAAATTGAATGACTGAATCACACATCATCTTGATGGCCAATTCATTTGTTTCTGGTTTATGGAGATATTTTCTTTTCCTCAAAGAGTACTTGAAATAAATCTGTAAAAGATCCAGTGAAGCTTTATAAGCATTTTAGGACTATTTTTCAGAATATTTAACCGTATACTGTTTTGAGATATGATTTGCCATATACACCGATCAGGCAACATTATGATATATACCACATAGGGTGGCCGAAACATTAGAACCACCTCTTCTTATAATGCACTCCACAGGTGCACTTTCACAGGTGCTCATAATGTTGTGCCTGGTTGGTGTATTTACAATTTTTGTAGCAAATATTATAATTAGGTATAATAGGTATACTCCTATTTACAAAAGAGTTTCATTTAATATCAGTTATGATAATGATCAGTCCTGGTCAGTGAGTCCAACACTTCACCTGACTTTTCATTGTTTATTCATATAAAAAATAGAGACTACGATCTGTGATGGAAGAGATGACTCACTTTGACTTAAGTTGTTACCTTCTAATTATAAATAACTACAATATGCAACCTTTGGAAAATCCAGCTACTGTTGCGGTAGCAGGTTGGTTGTGGCAGCGTGTTTGCTGTTAGCTATACTGCTATTGTATGACAGTGCCTGCCACGGGTACAGTATGTTGTTGTATGGCTGCATAGTTTATTGGTTTGTTGGAAAGGAAAGAACAGTTTTTATACATTATCATGGTTCCATTATGTGTCTACTCTACGATTTCTGTGTCTAAGTGTTTTTGAGTCAATAGACATTTGCATTTTGTAATTAAAGCCACATCCACCAAAATCTTTACCTTCGTCTGCATATCACAAAGTGAGTTAAAGAAAGTAAATACAATTATTACAGGGTATATAATGATGATCTATTGCTCTGTTAGTTGTGCACAAATGTGCTGCAATGAATCTCTTTTCATTTCTATGCCAGAGGCATGTACAACACAGTTGGCACGAGGCAGATAACTGACATTTTTTCGTTAATCCTGACTATTTGGATGAGCTTTGGTGCAAAATTTTCGCATTAGTTTTCTATTTGTATGAGTAGCTAGTTTCGAAAGATGAAAGCTATGATAATATTGTTGGTGTAATAAAATGAAAAATTGTCTATAAAGGCAAACCTTCTGCGGCAGGTCAAAAAATGATTCCGTTTTTATATTTTTAACTACTTTGTTGCTTGTTGTAGATTAACAACTCTTCCTATTTATTATTAATGCTCTCTATTTGATAACCTTCCATTGATGCCTATTGTTGTCATATCATCACAGCTGAGGGGAGAAAAAAAAAATCCCTTATCAAAAATAACTGGGATTAGTGTTTGCTGATAGAGTTCGGTGTTAAATCTGCTGAGTGGACATCTTCAGTTGGAAAAGGTCAGGTACTTCATTAGCTGAGTGGTGGAGAGCAGTACTGCTGCTCTGAGTATGGAGTACTAGATTCTTGGTCATAAAAGGTCTGTTAATGGTAATGTTAGTAGTAGAAATAAGATCATCATGCTTCCGTCTGAGTTTCAGTTGGATACACTTCAGAATATCTTGTGTCACATCCTGTATTACATGTTCATATTGAAGTTATGGAACTTTGAATTCTAGCAAACTGTGACATTGCTATACACATACAAAAGCAGGCAGTTGTTTCTTTTCATCCTCTCTGTTTTTTATTTCATGTGAACATGTTATTAGATTTAGCCAGCATAATGTGTCTAATCCTATGATGACAAATTGAAATGGATGAGCATATAAAACGCACTGATTCCCACAGAGGAATCAACCAATTAGTGAGTCATGTTCTGAATCATGTGCGTAAGCTGTGAATGAGTGAATCCACTGGTGAGATGTTGATGTTGGCTGTTTTGTAGGCATATGTGAATCACTGCTTAAGCCAAGACGCCTTGGCCGGCTCAAGTTGAGCAGTCGCTGACTCAGTTAGCCTCACTGACAGGCAGCCGGCAGAAGTCCATTAAAAGGCCCTTGAATGGGCACAGTTCAGCAGACGGAAGATGTGGAGGCTGAGGTGGAAATGTTATTGCAGTAACAGTGGTGGTGTGTGTGCCAGTGGGCAGAACTGTGCACAGTCACATGAAGTGTCCAGCCTCCCTCTAAATTGCCCGTTTGTGAGTTTTGTGTGAAGTCCTGTTTCAAGTCATGTGATCGTTGAAGCCAGTGTATGGGATATGCATTTGTGCATCTTTTGAAAGAGAACGCAATAGAGACTCTTTTCTTCCGCACAACAAGCAGTGCTTTTGAGGACTTAATTCAGGGTCCAAACAACAATGTATCTGTAGTGCAGCCTGCTGACAAACGACATCATCAGTGGTTCTGTTGCTCTGTTCAGTGTCTTCGTGTTACACCCCAATTTGCAGTTTATTCTGACTTAACATAGCACAGTGGTGTTAATGTTGCATGCCACATGTTAACACCCTCCTGTGTGTCATTTCAAGTTGTTAGGTAGGTAGTTCAATTTAAATGGAGAACTGTGATAAAGTGGGTGCGAGAGTGTGAAAATAGAAATTTGTTGAATAAGGAGGCTCTCAGTCAATATTCCAACCAGGCAGTGAATACTTGACACATATAAATGGTAAAAGCCTGAAAACAACTCTTCTTACAGAAACCCCACAGTGTTTAATCTAATGTTTGTGCAGCTGTGTCCAAAAGAAAATTAGAATTAGTTAATATAATTAATTAAAATACGCAATCTGAATGGATTGCATATTTTATTACTCTAACAGCAGCTGGTTTAAAATAACAGAATCGTGGTCACAAACATAACGAGGAGGCTTGTTCAAAAGTTAAAAACACAAACTTGCTGCTCCCACACAGTATCTCCTTTTCTTATATAAGTGTTACACGCAAACCGCTCATGTGAAAACGTGAAGCCACCTTTTGAAGTGCAGCAGTGGAATATGTTAAAATATCTTCAATACCAGTGATAAGAGCAACTAATAAACAGCAATGCAACCATCAGAACTGCTTCACCCAAGCTGTGCATTTCATGCAACAAAGCATTGTGTGTGTGTGTGTGTGTGTGTGTGTCTCTCTCTCTCTTTCCATTTCCATCATCCAAAATCCCATTAGCAGCAACAGTACACAGTGTAATAGATATATGTCAGCTGTCAGCTTGCTGATGCCAATGCTTGTTCCCCTTGCTCTGATAAGAGAAATCATGAAATAGACTTGTCTAGGGGGGAAAGCTTGGTGAAAGAAAATCTAGACACAGTGTTCATAACGGTATTTTGGCGCTCCACTCCTCATATTAGTGGATCAGAGTAAAAATACAGGCAATCTTGCATTGTTAGAGTTGTGAAAACAATCTCAGCCCCACATCTATTTTGTAGTTTTATCTGAAACTTTTGATCCATCAGCAGATGGTGTTTACAGAGGTGTTGGAGAATTATGCAGTACATGTTCCAATTTAGCTTTTTTATTACTGCTTTTGATTACCAATAACTGAAACTTTCAGGATAATTTTTTCTTCATTAGATTTTTGCGCAGCTTTACATATTTAAAACTTTTTTTCAGTAAACATGAACAAAATGTTCTGAAAGTGCTCTGAAGACGTGTACAACGCCACGACAATCGGCCAATTTTTCTCATCCTCTGTTTTTAGAACGAAAGTCAAGTATGAAGGTTGTCAACTGCCAATCAGTGACTCCTAAACTTAAAGTGCTGTGATTTTCTGAAAACAACCATAAAATTCTTCAATAATGCTGTAGTCAGACCCCTAATACTGTAACTTGAACCTAACTAACTAAACTATCCATATTATTTTATTTATTCAGTGGTAATTTAAGTAAAGCAAATCTAGAATTCACCGTATCCCAAAAGTACAATAATAAGCTAATAATAATAAGCAGCTAGTGTCATTTGTTGGAACAAACTCATTAAACTTCTGTCTCTGTTACAACAAACAAACATCCTTGTGTTTTTATTAGTAGTCATTCACTGAAAATATGTGTCTCTTTTAAAGAACTTTAATGATTTAATATATTTTGGTCTAGCAGTAATACCACTATTGTAAATATTGTGGCATTTATAAGGAAAAAGTGAAAACTGATCATTTAAAATGACAGAAAAAATATTGGAACATTAATTACTGACTGCTGATTACCTGTTGGCTGTGCAGAAAAGTAATAAATCTACCGCAGTTTAATCAAGACGTTAAGGTTGCTTTGCAAATGCATAATTGGGCACTGGCCCTCTTCGCTCACACACTTATCTGTCTTCCAGCTTTGTGATTGCCACAGATAAGACAGAGCAGCTACATTCTTGAGTTTCAGATGGAGAGGCATGAAAGCCTGCAGTCATAAAGACAAAAATGGGATGCTAATGCTGTAATTCTGAAGCAGACAGAGGTGTACTCTGTCATCATATCCTCATTATGTTAACAGAAAACATAATTTGGCTGTAATTACATTCCTCACAAAAATGGTAGCGCATTTTCGGTTTAGTTGTGTTGAATCATAACTTTTAGAAGACAGGCTGGGGTTTTACCTTATTTTTAGAGCCTGAATTAACTTGGATGTTGTCGAGGATTTTCAATAAAGAATGTAGTTAAAAAAACAGGAAGATTTTATGGTTGATTTACGGGCATCATATTAAGTTTTACTGTCAGCCATGAGTATCGACCTGAAATTAAAATGACTTTAGGAGACGTGATGAACTCAGCAGTCGGTGGTGAGAGGCATATTGTCACATGAATATATGGCAATTTAAATATTTATGCATTTACAACTGATCTCATTAGCAGGTCACATGTTGTGTTTGCACCATAATATTTACCAGACCAGCCACCTGACAGCGTGCTTTCATGTGCTCTCATTAACCCTCTTTGCTCCCGAGGCCCTAGACCAGACGTTAGAGTCTGCTGTCATTCCCAACAGTAAACAGGGGGCCTGCTGAGGTGCCAGTTTCATGCTAAGTGACGGTACTGAGGCATAGGCAAACATCATTTTATATCATTGCCTTCTGTTTTTTTTCTCCCCAAGGAAAAGAATGTTGTAAAAGCCGCTGTAAAAAGTGTTTGCATTATGCAAAGTATTATTACAGAGGGGTGACATCATAAAACATGGGTTATTTTAGTTTATTACAGTCTTTTTCTGTTAGATAAAGAACCAAATTTACACTTTCTTTTATTATGTCACTATCATCAACATGTAGTGACATTCTGATTTAAGGGTGGAAAGATGTCGCAGTGGTACGAAGCCAGTGAATGCTGATTAGCGCCGGATGGAACCACTTTCCTATCACATTAGATGCCAGCCCAGTGCAGTGTGCAGCAGTTAGGCAGTAGCCTGGCGAAGCAAAAGAAACCAAGCCAGTGGATTCTCCCCAGAGGAGAGAATTTAGTAAGACAAGGGCTCACGTTGCATTTTCCAACTCAGCTCCCAATATGAACGGTATGACTTACAGAAAGTCATTAAAAGAAAAGGTGGGAGCGGGGGGTGTTTTTTGTTTTTTTTTTATCGACATGTTATAAAAATGTTGATGACATGTTTAATCACCGTTTTGTGCGGCCGTGTTGCCTGAGCACTGACAGATGACAGGAGCCATATGTTTGGCTGATGAATCTGCATATAGTAGATTATAGTGAAAGCTGCAATGTTGAAATCCATCCATCAGTTTTACATGTGGCACAAAAAGTAGAAGTATGGTAAAAGTACAGATGAATTAGTCTTCAGCTTCAGGTCTGTTAATTGTTATTTAATTGGTCATTATTGGTAATTAGTCATTTGAAATAAAGTCACGCTACATGCCCATTACTTTGTCCATAAAACAGAAATACTAATAATAATAAAAAGATCTTTTTTGAGATAGCAAAGGAAGAAACTCATTCCTTTGAGCTGAGTTTGTTTGACCAATGCTGGTTGCTAAAAATAACATTCTTGTGCAACTACATTGCAACCACAGAACTTTTCTAGACGTAACTTTATGCATTGGCTGTGTCAATTTGAATGACTACATTAACTTATGGAAACACTGTTGCAAGAAGGTGGATGGGATGGATGGCGAGAGGCCGTGGGGTTAGGTTTAGGCAGGTTAGGGTTACGAAAAGACTGTGGTTTATTTTAGATGTATTATCATTAGTTATGTAATGATACAAAATCCTAAACTATATTGAAAGAACTGGATAATATATGATATAATACTGTACACTGTCTGGTAACATTTCACTGATGATCTTGGCATCAGTGCTGGCTTTCCACCTTACATCAATATCCTTATTCTGCTGATAGGAAGCTAGTCTGGTACTCGTCATTGTGGTTTAGGCGCAGAAAACATAATTTTTAGAGGATAAGGTTGGTGTGACAATCTCAGAAAAATCCATTACAAGTTTTGAAAGTAAGGATTGTGTGTGTGTGTGTGTGTGTGTGTGTACAGTGCAGCGCTGTAAGGTTAATAGCAGTCTTGTACAAGGCTCCCCTGTCATTCTTTTTGCTTCTCCCCTCTTCTAATCGGTTGCACCAAAACAAAAGCATAAATCACTTCAATCATTTATTGTCTACAGAGGTAACCATTTTCCTCTTTCGTAAGTCCTTCTCTGCTCTCTCACTTACTCTTCAGTGCCTCTCAAAACAAAATTGTGTGGAATCTCCTCTTTGTGACCCTTCATTTGGCAGACAAGCAGGTAAAAAAGGAAGCTTCTGCCCATCTCCCTTGGTATTTCTTTCTATTTTCTAATGCCAGTCTTTTTCTCCTAAACCTCTGCCCTTGTACAGATACTAAAGGTTTTTATTGATCTCCTGTGAGCCCCTTCTGACTTCAGTCTGATCTTCAAGCTAAGCCTTTTCATGAAGCACTGCACATTTGGTGTCCCGCATGTTCCAAGGTCATTGAAAGTCTGTGGATTTCAAAAAAACGGAGAGACAGGGAAGGTTTAGTATGTATACATAGTGTACGTAGACATGTTTTTTAACATATAATGTGCAATGGGCAGGTTCCTTTTTACATTTAGTGTTACTCATCAAAAGTTAGGTGGTGTGTGTGTTTCCTTTATCATGAAACATTTGCAGCGTCAGTTATTTTTTTTTCAGTGTATTTGTTTTCAGTGGATTTGTGTGTTTAATATTTTTCTGACCTAAATCCTTGAGTATACACAAGGCAATATTTAAAAAAAGCAGTGTTTCTATTGTGGAGCTTCTAATTCCCTACTCTTCCATTCATTATGTCATATACCAAAATTAGCTTCCACTGCATTTCACTGAAAAATGGGGCGATGTGAACCTGTTTCAACTTAGAAATAGAATTTACCTTATTGGTCTTATGCATGAGCTCACTCTGGTAGAACCTAAAAACACATATGAAACTTGGATTAGAAATAGAAAATTTGAAGAGAGAAAGAATTGAACTGTTGTTTAGGGGGAACAGATTTTGTTTTTGTGACTTCGTCCTTTACTTTACTAACAGTTTGTGTAAAAAAAACTGGTTTCTCCTTGCATTACATACTGTCCAATATATAAAACCTTGATTTACAACAATATCACTGTTACAAACAAATGAACTAAAAAGTATCCAGAAAAATGCATGTGTGCGGGTTAAAAACCAGTTTATATTGTCATGGAGAAGCACCACATTAAAAACATTATTCTGTAGTGGAAAACACGATGACTTCATGAACACCTCTGAAAGCCATCGTCAGTGAACATAGTTTGTATCACCATCAACAAATGCAAGTTAAAACTCTACCGTGCAAAGAAACAACCATATAAAAACAAGATCCAGAGACACTGCCAACTTTTCAGAGCCTGAGATTATTTAAAATGGGCTGAGGTGAAGTGGTCTGACAAGTCAAAGTTTTTTAGATTTTTTTATGGAAATCCCTGCATCCTCCATGCTAAAGAGGAGAGGCACCATCTAAATTGTCATCAAAAGCCAGCATCCATTCGGGTTCCGTTCGGGCAGATTGCACATCTTGTAAAGGCTAAATAAATACTGAAGGATAAACATAATTTTATTGGTAAGGAATTTGACTCTGGATGCTTATGTCTCTCATTATATTTGAACTAAGCTGAGCAAAGATCACTGCAACATAATGAAATTATATACAGTACAAGCATGGTGGTAAAATGAGGGGATATGTGGAATTGTTATGTAAATGATTATTAAGTAATCAGAGGACTTAAATATGTCCATACAATAGCATTTATACACAGCTTTTTGCTCACAGTGTTTATTACTGTAGGTGTAGGTTAAATGCACACAAAGAAAATATTTATTATAATCTGTGCCAGATAATTGTCCATCTGAGAGAAAGTGCTGTGGATTGATTAAGTCCTTGTGTGTAGTTGATTCGGGGTACAGTGCTTTGTAGCATCTGCCATAGGGAAGGAACATGTTCCGGAGAGGAAAAAAGCTTTTTCTCCACATAAAAACTGAAATTTAAAGGGCCTGAACCATGTAATTAAATAATGTTTTAAAATATAAGTCAAAAGGCATAAAAGCTAAATTTAAAAATCTATTAAAATCTACCAACAATTGAAGAAAACTTTTCATATCTGAGGCATCCAACCAACTATATTCAAACTGTAAGCTGTGACAGTACTGACCTCCCAGAATCTGTGCAGACATATTTTTGTCCCAGCAGAAATGTATTTTATTGAACCAAAGCTTATGTCATCAAAGTATTAATATCAGGACAGCTTGCTGGTCAGACTCCTTTTGTTGTACAGCTGTGATGCCCCCAGTCCTCGAGATAGTGTGTGTGTGTTCCCCTTCTCTCACTTGGGTATTCACATGGAGCTGAGCTATTATCCCTCTACAGTCCCCTGAGACCCTGCATGGTTTCGGGCCCAGTGCATTTTAGCAGATCACTTTATGCTGCGGCTCAGGTTACACGGTGGCTGTTCTTCGAAGTGCTCATCAGTATCCCTTTCACGGGCATATTGTTAAACAATTCAGTAAGCTCGGTGTGTTTGAGGGAGCTTTACACTGATTCAGTGGGAGAGTTAAGAGAAGGAGTGACTGCATACTAACACTGGAACCAGAACATTCATCTAGTCGTACCATGGACGCCATTTGGACGTGCTCTCATCAATGCTCTGTTGCAGCATGGTGGAGATGCATGATGCTCAAAGTCCCTGTGCCTCACTAGTATCCATTGTTATGTTTTCCTGCAGTGTAGTATCACTTTTAAACCAACAGAAATCTCATCATGCTCAAACACACCCACAATGTTTCTTGTTCTCTATACATAAACACTCACAAGCAGATATTTAAGTAGGCCTAGACACACACTTACTGTACATACTTATGCAGACACACACTCATTCGGCTAACGTCTCTGGCAGTGTGAGCCCGTGGTTAATAACTGGTGTTTGTTCTAATTCACAGATGCTGGCTCAGGATCAGGAGATGATGGTAAGATTACTCATCTCCTCCTCTTCCTCTATTAACTCCACATGTGTTTCTTTTGCTCAAACTCTATAACGAGGTTTTCCTGTAGTAATGCGCAGCCATGCAACAAACATACAAATGGACTGTAAATATAGAAAGTTCAGTAAAGGTCAGTTCAGTTTAACCCCCAACAAGTTTGCTAAAGTGTGAACATACTAAAAGTTCTCAGTACATCAAATCATTAAAATTATCCTTATGCGAGTGTAAGAAACTTACATGAAACTTTTGCATAATTGCACTTTTCTTTCTCAACTTGGCTGATTTGGTTGCCCCTGAGCAATATGGGGATTATAGGAATAATCATATTGGGTTTTTTAGAACAATCATGTGCAATTTAAAGTTTGTTTTTCCTGTGTTATTTACTATGTTTTCTGCATCTGTACAGTATATATGCTCTATTATTTCATTGTAGCTGATATTTGAGGCTTGTTTTTATCATGTTTTCACTATTTTCACCAAAGCCTTAAATACGGGTTTATCCAACTGACTGAATGTGCTTTGATTTGTTTTCATACAGAGTCATAGTCACAATGTGTGAACTCTGCCTGTCAGCAAGTTTGTTTGTTTCTTGAGCTTCATTGTCCACTCTCACCCACTTCCTCTGCAGGTTTAAGCCTCCCTGATTTTTGAAAATCTGTAGGATTTATTTTTTCTGCAGCTGACAGGGTAAAAATGTGTTGTGTTAAACTGCAATGCTTTGAAAATATGAATTATTTAGTCCTATAGTTCACTCTAGGGGGCAGCATGGTGCTGGAGTGGTTAGCGCTACTGCCTCACAGCTAGAAGGTTGTGGGTTCGCGTCCCCTGCTGACTGTGGCCTTTCTGTGTGGAGTTTGCATGTTCTCCCTGTGCTTGCGTGTGTTTCCTCCACGTACTCCAGTTTCCTCCCGCAGTCCAAAGACATGTTAACTGGTGACTCTAAATTTCCCATAGGTGTGAATGTAAGTTTTAATGGTTGTCTGTCTGTGTCTGAGATAGACTAGAGACCTGTCCAGGCTGTACCCTGTCACGTGCACAATGACAGCTGGGATAAGCTCCAGCCCCCTGCGATCCTAACAGAATAAGCGGTTGCAAATCATGGATGGATAGTTCATTCTACAGCTCTCTGGTCATTTTCGACAGCAACGTCATTGAGAACCCACTGTGACCATCAGCCTCGTAGAGATGCAAGATCTGCGAGGTCGACGAGGGTGATACTGGTTCAGGAGGTCTACCAATGTACCTAGGACCAATATTGTGATTAATCAGTTCCTTCAAGAATTTATGATGTTCATGATATTCATTCGTCCAATTCTCCAAATATTGCACAATCTTGAAATTTTAAACATCATATAAAAGCTGTGACATGTTCAGCAAAACTGTAACATAGAACATGTTTAGAAAAGCTTTCGTGAAGTCAGGCTTTAAAGATCAGTGGCTTCCAGCTTGTCCCTTCAGGGTTCACAACAGCAGAACGTGCCTTTCCTGCTGCAACCCTCCCAATTTTTCCGGGCTCGGGATCAGCACTGAGTTGGCCCCTGGTGGCTGGGCGGGGCCACACCTGGTGGGCTGGGACCCTTCTGTATCCAAACCTGAATATCTACCCATTTAGCCACCATGTCCCCTTGAAGTCAGGTGTTATTTGCCATTATAGGCCTTCCGAAATAGGAGCCACAAAGTCCTGCATAATCTAAATGATAACGTATAAACAAGAAAAAATATTGTAATATTTTAAGTTTGTTTGTTTTTTTTTACTACGGCATTTCAAGTTTGGGTATATTCTTATAAACTGAAAGAGATTCATTGTGGGGTTTTTTTTTGTTTTCTTTTTGTCTGTCACTTCTATCTTTGATGCTGCAGCAGAAAATGTTTACAAAGAAAGAAAAACATGTCAATCAAAAGCTCTTGATTACATCATGAAAATGCTTTCTGCTTACAGCTGCCACAGTGAATGATAACTTCAATTATATAGGCCAAACAATTATAATGGACGGGTGTAATGAGTTTCCCATCCAAGCCATTTACAAGTCTGTGCAACTTTATTTACCATGTGGAATTTAAGGCAGTGAGGGCAGCGAATGGTTTTTTTAAAAGTGAAATTATGCTTTGGAAAATTACTATTTTCAACTAAGCATTTTCTGTAAAACATGCACTTTTATTGGATCCCAGTCTCGAATAGATTTATTTGATTGAAGTTTTCTTGTTGTACAGCTTTGAGTCCCAAAATACACATCTGGCGTATACTGCACATGTGCCTCTGTAACTCTCCTACAGAAAGGACTTTCGCTGCAGCTACTTTTAAAAAGGCCTCCACGCTCTATGTCTTAGACAAACATTGTTCTCTTCAAGTCTCTCATTTAGGATTGTGCATGTCTTACAGTTTCTCCTTTCACACTGCCTAATGACAGGGAGTAGCAGAGGATGTTTTCTCACAGTGAGCGTGTGGACTGCATTGCAATTAATAAACACTGGAGCTGAAGAGAGATGGACGTTTGGATGCAGTGATAACTGAGAGTTTATTGTAATAGGATGGAAAAAAGCTTGAGGCAGCAAGTGACTTTTCATGAATAACTTTTGTGGGTAAATAATCATCTAAAACCTCCATCTGATTAAGAGTGTGTCATTCAACTAAGACTCAAATTTGTTGCCTAATTGACTAACAAGTCTCTGCTCTGACATAAGCACAGCCGGCACACAGTTCAATTCATCTGTCAGTTCGTGTTTGCATGCTTCCATATGTTTACACTCATCTTGGGTGTCTCGTCTCAGCGCGGGATCCTGTGTGTTTACCCATGCACTTCCTTCATTAGCTCCCATGCATGGAACTTCACCAAGCACATAGGAGAGACAGACAGCTGACAGACAGACGACGAACTGGAAATAAAGCTGGTGCTAGGTCAACCAGGGAGAGAGCGAAAGAGAGAGAGAGAAGAGAGCATTGGCGAAGAACAAAGAAATAGCCTGAGGAAAGTCACAAAATAGATAACAGAGATGAGGAAACAGAAGGCTGGTGATGCAGAGATGGAAGGAGAGAAAGAGGACAGAGATAAGAAACAGGAGTAAGGAGGAACAAAATTAAACATCAATTTAACGTATGTTTCCTCTGAATGCAATATTGTGAACATTTGCTCCTTTGCATTAAATTTGATTATGTGAAGAGCTTCCTTATGATGCAGCAGGCTAAGATACCAGGCCCAAAACATGCACTCTGTGTTTTAATACCGACATGTTCACTAATGATGCGCTTTGTTTCTTTTCTTGCATCAAGTAATGGAATGTTTATGTTGTCTTTCAGCATTGTATTGCAAAAAATAATATCCCTGCGTCTGCAAAGAACGAAAAGAACATTCAAAAAGTAAATATCAGAACATCACCCATATAAATAAATGCATAACTAATATAGATCGAGATAACTAACTACAACAACAGTAATAAATAAAGTAATAAATAAGGAATTAGAGACTAGACACATTTATTTATGTGCAGTTTATACATTCTACATTTAAATAATAATTTACTTACTGTTAGCAGAAAAATATGTATCCGTGTGCTTCAAATTATAAATATGTATATTGCTCAGTTCATAACCAGCTCAATTGACTGTTATTATGCTGTTGCCATAGGCATGGTTCAGCAGGCCACCTACTACCTACTAGCAGGTTTATTACAGTACCATCCTTTAATTTGGTAATACACTGGTTGATAACATCCAAACCAGGTGTCACAATACAATTTAAACATATACACGATACCAAAGATAATCATGACTAGTGGCACAGTAAAGCAGCAGCAGAGATGACAGGTATGCATCAGGGTGAGAAAAGTTGAAGGGTTTAGTGTCATTATGTACATTAAATTAGACCATTATCCTTTACAAACAAGTGACAAAGGTTTTCCCTATGAAAGCATATTATGAATACGCACTTTATCAGATCATCTGTGTGGTTGGAGGAGGAAGGCTGAGAATTGCCATTATTCCATTATATACATTTGACAAATCGATCATTTGGAAGGAAGATAAACAATTAAGAAAAAAATGGTTCAGGGGCAGAGAGGATATTTGTGCAGTATAAGCTTAGAGGGGAGAGAAGAGGGCAAAGGCAAGAAGAGGAGAAATACAAACACACCCAATAAAGATAAAAGATAGATAGAATCATAGCCGAGGTCAAAATAGATGTAGAGATACAGTAGAAGAAACGGAGGGAGGAGGGGAGCTGGCAGAAAAGGAAGAAGGGAGCTGCTGGTGTTTTATGGCCAGGGGAGAAGGTTAAAGAAAGTGGTTGTAAAAGGAGAGTTGTACTCCTGTTGAGGAAACCAGCCATCCCGGTAAAAATCAAATGTATTTTAATGGCCAATGATAAATCTACACACATAAAACACTGGTCATCTGGCTCGTTGCCAGTTTCATTGGCAGTATATGTGTGAATGTGTTCGTGTGTGTGTGCCGACTGCAAACTAACCATGATTCAGCGTGTGTGCATTCATGCTTTTGAGAGTGTGCTCTCTTTCCGCGTTTGAGTTTTATTTTTTCTTCCATCTTATAAGTGTGAACACAAGTCAACTGTGCAGGGAGATGCCCTCAGGACAGGAGTCTGGTCACATGGCCCCTTTAGTCAGAATCAGACATTTGTCCAAATCAAATTGTACAGTGGAGAAATTGAATTGCACTCATATGATTATGGAAGGACAAAGGACAAGCAAAGCCTTAACCGAAAAGATTTCAATGCCTGTCCAAGTTTATTTAAAAAAGACTACAGAGTATTTACCCGTGCTAGGAGCTCTGGGAATATGAAATGCACCATTTGGGAAAATGATGATGCCATATATTCTAGAAAATTGATAACGTCATGCTTTGGAACCAAAGACACTGACAGAGACAGGTTCTGGTAGACTAAGACTAATGAGAAGATGGAGTCATTTAAGGTAAACCCAGGTGCAGACGGGAAAACAGCAGCAGCTGGCCAGCTACAACCAAAGCAGCAATCTTCAATTAGATGAATGATAAGAGAAGACTAGTACTGCAGCGGTGAGAAGAGGGGCCTAAAACGGAAAAAGGGGGCAACTTAAGGGGAAAATCCTGAATGAAATGGTAAATATCAAATACAGCAAAAAAAAAAAAAAAAAACAGTTCAGATCAGGGCAGTTATATCAGTTATTCGTTAACTGAGGCATGTGTCTTTGTGCGTAACCACACAGTTCTGCTGGTTTGGGGGGGGGGGGCACTCTTTCAACAAATGCTTCTGTGTGTAGGGACAAACCACCTATATGGGGTGGAGGATTAGATTTTCTCTGTTCTTTGTTTCACACTGAAATATCTCAGTAAATTTTGGGTTGAATGTCATGATGCATTGTAGGAACGGAAAAAAAAACACCGACAACGTTCAGGGAATATTGTGACAGGTCTACTGAACAAAACATTTGTACTTGATCGGAGGAGAATAGTTGGGACGAGCAGGCCTGGGATGATAGGTGAAATCTTAAATGTGATGAGAAGTCAAATGTCTTCAAGAACTTAAAGTCGTCACTGAACTGCACCTTCGGGATAAGCATGATGTGGATGATGGAGAGTTTCACAGATGAAGAGAAGTAAGGTTTTCATTCTCCCAGGCACAGGCACGAAAGAGTAGGGAGATGGCAGCTATTATATTACATGTAGTATAAATTATGATATATTGTATAGCTTTTATTAGTACTAATATCTAATATCACTGATAACATCTGTGTGGACCACTACCCAACACTGCATGGACTGGTACAGGTTTACTGATTTTTGAAATTATTATAATTATTTTATTATTTATTTCTTTTATTGTATTGTCCTCTTGGTTTTATGGGGAGATAAACAAACCTTTATTTAAACATCGCTTAAGGCTGTTGCTATGATATGTATGGTACGAGCTTTCATTATGCAGTTTAGACGTTGTGGGTTCACCGGTGTTACCATCTGATTCCGTGTGTGTTGGCATGGTAACTTTTGCTCATCAAATTGAGAAAGCTGAGAACCTCGGACATTTTAAAGATCCGTTGTCATGAACCAAAAGTAAAAGTTAAGAGATCACCAAAGAGATTACAAGACCACAATTGTCTTTGCCAGGTTGCACTGTAATCCATTCAAACCTGGCAAGACATCTCACTCCGAACGACAAATGTCAACCACATGGTGGCATTACTGAAAAAGTCAAGGGATCACATTGTAAGGAAAACTGAATATCTGCACAGAATGTTCACAGGTTGTTTGATACAGTATAAATAAAAATTAGACTTTCTGATAATAGTGGTGGAAAGTCAGAAGATCACAATGTATTTCATACTACTGAAATGACTTGCTCAGAGCCCTGCAGCTAGCGTGGCTAACAAAAACAATACAAAGACTTGATGACTAAATACCTCATTTATTTGAAACATTTGAAAGGAGAATCCTGACTGTTAAAATGTCAGGTTGCAGATCAGAAATTGTAATTATCTGCTATTAGAATCCTGAATTATTTCTATCTTTTTAAGGACCCAAATTGAGTTCAGGTCTGTGCTTTATCTGGGGCTTTTCTGCTTTTTAAAAAATCTTCTGCTAGGCCTAAATTGAACAATTGTTGAGAACATTGCTTAGGAGCCAGCAGGACACTCTTGCCAGAGTTCCAAAGTCTATGATTTAAACTCTGTCATGCTCTGTGGGCTCCTGGCATTAAAGTGACCTAATTTCCCTGCAGTTTCAACGGGTAACTCTTATCTAAATTAAGTGCTTTGTCAAGGTCAAAAGAGTGTCCCATAACTTATCAGAGCCATTTTTCTGTTTGAATGGTAGAAACACGAGTCCATTATGAGTCCTTAGCAGCAGGGAAAGAGCATCAGGCTGTCTGCAGTCTAATTATTTGTATTTATGGGGAAGTGTACTAAGTGTCTGTCTTGGTCTCAGTCAACCTGATTTCCATTTGGGTCTCTTTCTAATTATTTCCTAAACTTGATTTGGTCTGAGATTTTCTAAGCAGTAGTAGTAGTATCAGGTACAATCTATCACTGTTGAGAACAAAAACGATCTCTTGGATGGATGTATTAGATTTGTGTTTATAGGTCCACATGCACAATCACCAGTCTCCACTCTTTAGTTAGCATCTACTATTTTTAACGTTGACTAAAGAAATGATAAACACCACACCACTTGGCTTAATTGAAATACAATAGCCTGATTGGGGTAATTAATCTAATGATCAGGCCCACAACACTATGGATTTGCAAGCACTTCATTAATTTGAATTAAGGCCAAGGCTCCATTATGGTGCAATTATGAATTCAATTTCAATTGATCTCACTTGGTTGGTATGCAGCAATGCACAAGATGATTTTATGAGGTAGTACTCCACACTTCATCATTTTATTGACTCGCTAAATTTTGTGGAGCTAAATATTCAATCAAAATTCATGGAACAGTATTCTCAAGTCTGTTACTAATACTATTAGCTTTAGGGGTATTGAAGAATAATCTGTGCCGTGCTTACACTGCCCCTGTCTCAGACTTATGGGCCAAAAAAAATGGACCTAATTTGCCTGGTTCAACTTTGAAAGCTAGAGGAAGAAGAGAAGAGAATTAGAGAGTTACTAAGGTAAAATAGTTGGCTGACCTGCGGTTCCCCTAGCAATTGTTCAGTCGGTCTATTCCTGTTTCAGCAGCCATCACAATGACGAGCTGCTGCCCCAGTCACGCTGCTATTGCTATGGTAACCAAGTTAGAGGTTTAGGGAAGTGAGTAATCTAATCTTCCCACTTTGTGGCATAGAGATAAGGCTTTCCACTGTCAGCCCACCCATGTGTATTTATTTGTGTGTGTGAGAGAGAGAATTCTCTTATTTCTCATCTTGTGGGGACACAAATCTGTTCACACAGCCATATTGTGGTGATTTGTTTCTGAGGAGAAAAAGCAAGACTGCTCAAAGTTAAAGGTTAAAGAAAGTGTTAGGGAAGGCAAGTTGGGATTAAGGTGGAATGTAAGTTGAAATAAAGTTGAAATGAATGCATGTCAATGTAATATCTTCTGAATTGATAGAAACGTGTGTGTGTGTGTGTGTCTGTGTGTGTGCATGCATGTGTGTGTGTGTGTGTGTGCACGCACATGTCCTATTTGGTCATTCTATCCTGCACGTCTTACTCACCCACACACACACACACAAACCTATCTAGCCAATATGTTCCACTCTAATAGGCAGGTGAAAGCCGAAGGGCAGAGAGGCTTCCAGCTTTGTTGAAAAGTCTGAACCTTACTGACGTTGACATTCTGTACCAATATCCTCAATATTAAAGAAACGCTCAACTGTTTTTATTGCAGTGCTTTACTGTAAACAGAAAAGTTTGACTTGTTTCAATATTTTGTTCGCAATGTTAGGTGATCGTTGAAGAGACTGTAACATTTTGCAGGGGACGATAAACAGAATATCAACTCCCCTGACTGACTAGTCATATCTGTCCCCCAGGATCCATACTGGGCTGTGCAGCAATTATGCTTTAGTTGAAATTGAACACAGTATGATGCTCCCTAGACAAAAAGGAGACGTTATGACATCTGTAAAGAAAATACAATGAAGAAATCTTCCTGCATTTTGATTTATCCAGCCACAGATAAACTCTTGACAAATATGCTGGGTGAGCAGCTATTATTAGAAGAAATAAATCACTAATGGCTAATGCTAGAAAGTAGGCTTTAATGTATTAGATACAGTCATTTCATAGTAAAAAAAACAAATGTTTTTTCACTTTCAATTTTCAAATTCAATTGAAAATGCAGTAAGATGAGCGAACTGTGACTGGTATTTTCAAAGCAATTATGTATATAACATCTATGCATAAGATCACTCTTGTCCTGCATTATTTTCCTTTATATAATCGTAACAATCATTTCTTACCATTCTTGTTCATGTAGTATTTGACTGGCCATAACATTCATCAGAAAAAGTTTTAAACATAACAAAACTGAAATGACAAAAAATATGCCAAGTGTAAAGTAATGTAACCAGAATTCTGAGTAATTCATAATTCCTATACGACTTAATATGTGCTGTATATATACATAGCTTATTATTCATTTCTACCTACAAAATCCCAATCCATAATTTTCTGTGGTTGTGAGCACTAGAAACGGCTAATGAAAGAAAATGTCAGGTTCTAATTTAAAGCTAATCAGTGGAGCAGCAAAGAGCGAGTTTAATAAGATGCTGTACTACTGTACACGTTTTAGACAGGAAAAAGTCTCCTGTTTGAATCCGATCATGTAAATAGTTGTCATTTTAAATCCAGCAGCTTTGCGAATGACATTTCTATTGAAATTCACACCACTGCTGGGTGTTGCAAAATCAACAACATCATGTCTTGCAGAGTGCCGAGCATGGAAAGGAAGGCAAAGGTACATCAAGATAGTACCTATGTTAAAACAGACGTATCTCACAATCTCTCAGAGCATATGTTCAGACAGAGCACATGAGAAAGGCTTCGCCGATAAGCCTTTATTTTGGCACCGGCATAATGTCGTAATCTAAACCAAGAAGAATAGGATCTGCAAATGAGACAGAAGCACAGCTGTTATATCCGTTCATCCACACACATTCGCTCTCTCACCATCTTTCCTCTTCCATCTCTCACCTCTGCTGCTTTGCTTTTTCTTCATCTCTCCATGGGAATGTGTCCAATATTACCACTCTGAAATTACTATTAGAAATTCCATTGCTTCTGTGTGTTTGTGTGTGTGTGTGTGTGTGTGTGTGCGTGTGTGTGCGTACGTGTGTGTGCAGCAGTGGCTCTGAATGAGATGAGTTCAGGTGGGGGCAGCGGTGAGGTTCAGACAGCATCTGGTGTGAGAAGGGAATGTGAGCGGTGAGTGGCAGTCGCCGTGTGTCAGCGCTATCAGTGGAGGTGGGTGAAAAGTGGAACCGAGGCTGATGAGAATAGCGGGGTCACCTTTGGGCCAGCCCCCACTCTCACCGGCATCAGGGATTTTATTGTCATATTTTTTTGTCATTTTGAAAATAATGAAACAGGGCTGAGAGGTAGAGCTGCGCGGGAGAGGATGAAGATTGGGCCACATCAAGGCCCAGAGAAAGAACGGGATGGACAGATAGAGGGATAGAGGGATTGGACTTTTTTTCCTGTAATATCAGGGTCTGACTGGGATTAAGAGAGGGAACAGGGGAATCAGGTGGCCACTTTAGGAAAGAAGTGGAGCTATGTGCTGTGTGTGAGAGAGAGAGAGCGATAGAAAGGGGTGTTTTCATAGGACTGTTATGAACTAGACCTTCTAGTCAGAAGTTGTGATCTTTATCGCACTTGTAAAAAAATAAATTGTCAAAGTGCCTACAAAGCACAAGTTTGTCATAATGTCAGAGCATACACTGGGTAATAAAATAAATGACAGATTGTATCTTAATCTGAAAACCTGGCATACTATACTGTATATCAGCTCTGGGATATTTAGTTATATTGTGCTATAACTCATAATCTGCTGTATATGCAGTCTAGCGGTGTAACTGTCATGCCTGTAAAGAGTGTACTCAGGGAAACAGGATGTCCCAGATAAATGAAGGCTCATAATCCTTCATACAGCAGTAGCAGAAACATCCACCCGCCCTTTTGGCCCTTCACTGGGGATTTCAGGTCATTTCTTCTTATGCAACCCTGATAAAAACATTTCCAGCAACAGCATAAAGCTTAAAAAATAAACTATTATTATTAGCATTATTACTGCTATTTTGCCCAATTTATTCTCAAACTTCTCAGACGTCTCCTTTCCCCGGATAATTTTCCCCAAGTTACAGTTTGGTCAAGTCCCAGATTTCTGTAATCACGCCAGCTATCATGTCTTTTGTCACCGGCGAGCTAGCACAGCTCATTAGCAGCTGCCTGTGTCTGGATGATGCTAGTGAAGCAATTTGAGCCACAGGCTGACTGTGATATGGTGACCTGAATTCCAGGAAGAAAGGAGGAAAAACAAGAAAGTAAGAAAGACAATCACATTGTTGCGTTCTCCTGTAGCAGGACGAAGAATCTTTTCTCATTTGCTTGAAGATAATTGCATCGATTCTAATTGGACTGGTGCCCAGTTAAGCAGTAACCCAGAATAGGTCATTTTATATAGGAACCCTACACCTGGACACCTGGTAACGTTTCAGCAAGTACAAATCCTGACCAAGACTCAGATCAGGTATTTTTACTATTATTTAATTCTCTTTTTTTATTGATATGGTCAACTGGTTTCAATCTCTTACAGGCCAAAACAATGTACTCAGCTTATTGCATGTAAGCTGTATCATCAGAGAACGGAACCAGACAGAAGTATTGTTTGAAAAATCTCAGGGAAAAGTAAAAATCACCTATTGTACATCAACGTCCTTCACTAATAAAACTCCTTGTAATTATGTGTAACCATTAAAAAACAGGGCAAATTACCTGTTTAATTGATATTTTTGTCTTTAATCTTTTATGTTACCTAAATGAATTTAGTCGTTGTTATAGCTCTTTTCATTTGTGTGCTTGTTTAACAGTTGCAACATCATATAAATACACAGATATACAGTCAACCCAGCACACTGTCACTCCCAACTGACAGTTGGACTATTTATTATGCAGATTTAAAGTTGCCCCACAGTCAAGATGCAGGACTGCATCTCAATTAGGATACTCCTAATAAAAGCAGGCTCCATGCGAAGGCCATTTTGCGTAGGTGTACATGTAGTTAAAAATTAGTATATCTGAAAGTAACCAATCATCAATGTAGTACTATTTACTCTGTGTCTGAGTTTGTAATATGTCCTTCATAATCTAAATACAGTTGAGTCATAAAACTGGGCGGCCATTACTGATTCTTTTCATCAACAGTGCAAATTAGTTTTCCTCTCACTCTCTGGGGCCCATCGACAGCAGTTCACAACTCTTGTAAATATCTAAAGGTTATTTATTTGGAAGCTTCAACACTGCTCTCAGGAGGAGCGAACCTATTCCTCATGGCATTAAAGTGGGAGGGGGGGGGGACCACGTCTGCGAAAGGCTTGCTGCGTTGGGAGCTGAACGTATAGGTTGTGCTCTGGGAAAACCCAGCATGGCTGGTGAACTGTTTACATCAGATGACACATCGTCCAGCACTGAAATGGGGACTTGGCAGTAGAAGGACAGCTGATGAGTTTATTTACTCACTGAAATCGCATCTATAGCAGCCGTGCGAAAGTGCTACATGAAGTGAAAGCTAGCAAAGATTTTATACAGGGGTTTCTCTCTAAATAGTTCAGCACATTGTAGCGAAACAATAAGCTTTGACTAACACACTTACTGCCACTTTGAAAACAATGGCTTGACAAACTTTCCTTGTCGTCCTCTTCAACAATTCCAGTCACCCAGAAAATCTCTCTAGATTCCGTGATTTTCTCTTTTTCGCTGTTGTTTTTATCTTTTGTAAGGGGACACAATTAAAGTCAATCGACCTCTTCTCTCCCAGCTTCTCTTTTCATCAGACTTCCCACAATACCTTTCAAGAACCTCTTGAGTTTGTGTCCTCAGCTGTGATGTGCAGATCATAGTGAGCATCTGAGTCACATCCTGTCCTCAAAGGACATCTATTATGTTTCACTCTGTGGAGAAACTGGAGTCTCTGCTTCTTCTCTGCTGCTATTTTTTTTCCCATTAACTCTGATGCAAAAAAATAAATAAAAATGTAACTTGTCATTCATATATGTACCAGATAACACCTGACAAGGTGTGAGTTCCATAATTGTGATGAAGGATACAGAGGCCAACACATAATGGTTTCAGTAATTGGAATATCAGCCATACATTTAAGGTAATGACTTTAATATTGCAGGTCTGTTTTTTATCTTTTCATCATAGTTAATTATTTAATATCTTCACTGCATTTTTGTGCGTGTTTTGCTCATGTTTTCCTATTTATGCTGTGTGTCCTTGGACTTGCTGGCCTCGGTTCCTTCTTCATTAGCAGCATCTCGCTCTTTAAATGCTGAATATTCACCAAGGGGGGTTCAATAAATGTTAAGTTTCTTTATTTATAGCGTGTCACTTGCTCCAAAAGGTTGTCGTTCGCTCAGCCTCTCGGTGCATATGCATCGGTGTTGTTGCTATGGTTACCGACAGTTTAATACAGGCTCATTGATTTAGAGCGGCTAACAAATGCCCAGGTCACAGGTGTGTGTTTAAGCCATGAATTCCTGCATAGGCAACCCACCTCCTCCAACCAATCACAATGCATACATTTATTGAAAGACTGCAGTGTATCATAGTCCCACACATAAGTAAGTAGCAGTACCATAAAGAGCAGGTTAATTACCAAGTCTCTTCATGGTAATCGCCATCACTTTCTTACCTTTTTGCCCAACAAGCTTCATTTTGCAAGTCGTACTCTGTGCTGTAGGTGTCACGTCACCCACGCCTCGCACGTACCTTAGAGCCACACAAACTATAGAAAGGAAGAGCAAGAATTCACTTTGGGGTCGAAGGTGTTTTTCTTTGTTGTAATGTTGCAGCGCTATTTCTGTGTCAATCCAAGAACAAACTGTCAAAGACAAAACGTAATTAAATTTTTTTTGGGCATTCAGTACATTTCCAACTGATTAGTTAAACAAAGGTGTTGTAACATTGGTTTCAAAACGTGTGGCTAAATTGATATGAAAAGGAAAAGCAATTATTCAGTAGAATACATTCACAAGAATACTTGTGCCTAAAGGAACTTGCAAAGCACATGCAATATTTCTGAATGTGGTGTGCAGCCTTGTGTTTATGAAATCTGCTGCTGCCACAAGTTATTCATTTTTGCTTTGAGTAAAAAAGAGCACTTAATATGTCTGTTGAAGGTTTGTGCATCTAGGGAAGACTCTGATTAGCTTTCCATGGAGAGGCCTACTGCCAGGTGTGTGTGAGAACCACTAGTTCCAGGTGGACTCTAGGACTGATCACATTAAGACTAAATCAGAACTTGGTTTTAGAAAATATCATTTTTATTGTCTATTTATTTTTAAGATATATATATATATATATATATATATATCATTTATTATATATTTATAGAAGATTAGGTTACATGTAAGGTAAAAAAGGTTCCTCGTAGTGAAAATAACAAAGAGAATGATCAAATCACACCGCAGTGTTTAGATTTTATGGTCCACAACTCTCTTTTTGAATGGCTAAAATCAGCGGCAGGTAAGATCAGTATTGATTTTAGGGTGGTCCATAACTCCCACCCCCACCGTTTTTTTTTTCTTCTGGATGCTCTTTAGAACCAGCCCTGGAAATCTGTTGTTTTTCTCAAACAGAACCAGAGCCAAATGGGGTGTGAACAAATAAACTCACATGTTTACGTGGACAGATGCTCACGACAAAATTATAACACTGGCTTCCAAATGAATGCTAATGTTGTTCCGAATCTGTCGTACAGCATAACATTTTAAAAAAAAAAAGGCCACAGTTGGCCCTTTAATGTGTGTTTAATAAAAGGCAGATATGTTACGTTGATGCACGCATAATTAACATTTTCCATATTTACAATGTGTGCCTGAATACTGTACTGTCAGACATCTCAGCAAGCTCTTGCCTCTTCCCAGCCTTCTCTCTCCACTCATATCATCCACTCCCTGATGTGGCTTTACTCTTCCTCCCTTTTCTCCAGCTCCTTTCCTCCCGCCTGGTCTCGTTCCCAATCCTCTATCCCCTGTAGCTCTCTCTTTAGCCCTGGCCAATCCTCTCCAGTGGTCTTGTGCACACAGGATTAACCATTAGCTCTTAGTTTTCTTTTCCTCCTCCACCCTTGAGACCAAACCTTGCCACCACCCTCCCACCGTCCGGCTGTCCAAAGACTCCTCTCCAACAATCAGTGGTGTGAGATTGGCCCCACAGGCTGGTGATGGGATTAGAAGTGGCACGTTGGGGCTCAGCAGGCAGCCAGCCGATACCAGCGGAGTCGATACTGAATTGTTGCAGACAGGAAGCTGACATTTCCAGAGATTTTCTGTCATCGATGCATAAAACAGAAAGCAGGTGATAGAAACAGAAGGGGCAGTGCTGTGCCAAGATCACCAATGTGTGCGTTTGCCCAAAGAGAGGGAGGTCACTGCATGGACAATTTCAGGGGAAGTGTTAGCGCAAAGAAGATGCAAGCGTTAAACTTTCAGTGATGCTAAATATTTTCATGTCAGCTGACATCAATATACATTACAATATTAATCCTGGTGGCATTACTGTTGAGCTTGTGTTGCCCCCACACAGAGTTAGTGGTCACTGTTGTGATTCCTTCACTCTGTGCAGGCAGTGAAGAGAATGCATGGTTGTGCAACAACACAGTGAGAGAGAAGGCACAAAATCCACAGTGCTCGTCCTGTTCAAAAATACAATTTCAGTCAAATTAAATCTGCCGGATTTAGTCCAACAATATGGGTGTTTTTCAAAGTTTAACTTTTAACAGCATTGCTTTTCACTGATTTGCATTGGCAGCATGGGACCATGTAGGTTTGTTGTGCAACACCAGCAAGTATCCCACACACATCTGGAAGTAGTCAATCTAACTTAAAGTAAGCTAACAGCATGAATCTGAGAAATCAATCCACTCTGTCCTGCACATCCCTTCAGATATTAGTTCTTAGCAAATTACAATTAGGAGAATTCTGCCATATGTTCTAATCAAGTAAAACATGTTAAAAGTGAAAATCTCTGGACTACTGCCAGACTGTGTAGAATGAGTCTGACTTCCCTGAAAGCATCGACAGCACATCTCTACGATAGGATACATTTTACATTTTCTACTTATAGTGTGTAACTTTTTTCTAATATTTATATCTTAAAAATGCTGAATGCCTATTAGCATATGCTGCTGAACTTCACTAATTATAATTTTACCAGTTAGGAACATATCCTATAATACAAATGCTTACTGAAAAATGCCAAAATGTACATGTACACGCGACACAGTACAAGTTACCAAACAACGGATCTGTTTTTACATCCAGCAGCAGCATTGCCATTTTTGGTGTTGAGTTTCTTTTTAGCTTCGTTGCTGAGGAAAATCTGTGGCTTTTGCTCCACTGTGATCACCAGCTAGTTGCTTTTGTCGTTTCTCTGCTGATTGCTGCTGCAGGTAGTCTAGTTTATCAGAGATTTTTTTTCCACTGAAAACAGCTGCCAGCTGCAGCCCAAAACAACACTACACTATGAGAACGGTGTGGATGAATCAAAAACTGTAAAATTGCAGGCTGAAAGCCAAAACTATCAGCTGCAAGACATTGAAATATTCTTTGATTCTCTGGTGAACTGCGGAGATATAGTAATTTTCTGTGAATTTTCGCACTCTTCTCTCATCTATTAATGTTAAGATTATATGAGCTGCTGTTGGTAATCTGAGATATTATTTGGAAAGAAGGCTGTTTATATGCTATATGACTGGCTTCAAGCAGCATGTCACTGATGATGTGAGTGGCTGTTTTGAGTCTATTGACAGTATATCAAAGTTTCTCATTTTCATGTCACACAAATGTTTCCCAAGTGTTCAAGCAAAATCTTGTAGCTCAGCCTACGTTAAGTAGCACTGCAGATGTCCTCCTCTGCACTCTGAAAGCCCTGGTGAAATGCATATCTCTGTTTTTCAGAAAGATATACATAGCAACTACACGGTATAATGTAAGTGATTGAAGTTCTTCTAAATAGCTCATAGCAATAAAAAGCAAAATGAAAGCTGAGCTTTTGAAACAACTGTCACACTGAATAATAGCAACTTCCAACAGAACAGAGGACTTTTAGGTCCGATAATAATAGGACTCAATAATAGGGCAAAACTAGCCAAACAAGCTCAGTTTTTTTCAAATAAATTACTATATACGGAAGCATATGGACCTTTGGGGGCAGATAAGTCTGTTTTATTATGAAATTGAGTAGATGATGGATTGTTTTTTTACTTTTTTTACAGTCAGGGTCAGCAAAGACTTTGAAATACACAGTATCACTGCCAAATTATTTTAAAGCAGTTCATTAAACACCAGTCTTCTAGGCAACCTTGGACTGACATTTGTAACATGTGCAGTAAAAATAAGAAAATATAAATGAACCTTGTTGCTTTTTGTGCATTAAAGTTTGAATTGTATGGAAAGAGCAGGCATCATGCAGGTGTTAAAGAGCCACGTTATACAAACATGAAAACACACATCCAACAGTGAAGTACAGTCAAGAAGCACTGCATCTACATCCAGTCATTCGATGGGTCCAGAGCAAATTACAAATGTGGAACAAACAAGCCAAAGAGGTAAATGCATAGCAAGTTGTGGAATAGTCGTGTCTTCAACAGCAGTAAGGCTGCTGACCCTGCAGAGTTTGGTAGCTCGCTTCACCAAAGCTGAAGAGCTTTGCTTGGCATCTTTTACTGTGTGGTAAAGGAACCATAAGCCACCCTTTGTTGACAGAGCGCAGTGGGCAGGAGGGATTGTAGATCTGGAGGAGGGTGCTTAAATAGGAAGTTGTTGAGTTGACCACGCTGTAGGTGAGAGTCAGAGCTGTGAACCTGATGCAAACAGCTACTGGAAGCCAGTGCTGACATCTGAAGAGTGGTGTGATATTTATGAAAAATTGAACTGCTGAGGTTTGGATCATCTGGAGAGGTTCGATTGTGCATGCTTGAAGGCCTGTTAGTGGGGATTGTAGTAGTGTCAGTGGGACTCTACAGCTTTATCACTGAGTTCATTCTCAAGTTAGATGATGCAGCAGGACAAAGACCCTAAACATCCAAGTGAATTTGGCCAGCTGGAGCAGTACGGTTCCAAGTTCCTCCTAAACATTCTCTAGATGTGCTTATGCACATATATGAATCTTTCTCAATCTTTTTCTCTTTCTTTTCTATGCCATTTTCTCTTCTCCTCGCCTCAGGGATATAAGCAGATTTAAAGGGCCAATTCACTGCTTTCTGTCATTAATCTTATAACGCTTTGCTTTTTTTCACTTTTTTTAAAGACAACTTGGCTCGAAAAATACTCCACTGAGCCCGAGTAAACATCTGACAGCTGTCATCTTTGCTACATGATAGTACTGCTCAAAGCCACTGGCTGAATGATACAGTACTTGAGCATATGGACATTACTTTCATTACACTGTTGTGATGATTAACTACTCAACAACTGTACAATGACTTCTCATGGTGCAGTTGGAAAGCACTTGAAACGCTGCCTGCATACTCAAATTAGCCCTCACAGCTAACTACTACAGCCACAGTAGCCGTCAGTAATAACTACATCAAATGATAACATTTGTGGTCAAATGTAGCATTAGTGTACAGAAACCACCATTAGTCAGCTGCTGATTTGTTTGTTTGCCTTGTGGCCTGACCATCTGCAAGCAGAGGAGGTGGGTTTTAGTGCGTTGCCAGTTAAATGATAAGATGCCTACAAGTGGTAAAATATGCATGGCTCAGGTTCCAGTCGGGGCCTGAAGATGAGTAGGTTTGATGTTTGGTGAGCAGATCAGTACCACCAGGTTGTGACAATGAACCACTAGTGGAGATAATATAGTGTCCCACCTTTCGTCAGTATGGTTCCGCATAAAACGGTCTGGGTTTTGATACAGTAAGAGTTACCACAATACTGAGTTGTGTTCATATTTAAAGGTAAACAGAATAACTACTACTGTAAATGTAACATTTGAGTCCCTTTATATTTTGAAATATCATAAAACAAGGATCATGTTTTAAACAAGACTGACTGACAGTCAACATGTGAGTTTGTTCATTTTGTGAACTTGAGGTTCCAGGCTAAGCTAAGGCAATCAATTGTGTCCCACTGCTGCTTCATCAACAAACATCGAAACCTCAGCAACAAATGTATTTTGACAAGATTTACATTTATTGTGGTAAAAACATTGCTGCATAAAAAACATAGCCACAGTGGTTTCTACAGGATTTTGCATTGTGCAGGCACTAAAGGCATCTCACCTCCACAAGTGTTTTCCCTCTATATATATATTGTCAGGTCCCCTTGGAGAACTATGGACGTGGTCAGATGTTGCTTGATTGACATCTCCTTGACTTGTTTTGTCATTTTTTGTTGTCACCTGTCAAAGCAGGAGGATTTGCCCATTTATGTTATTAGAGTTATTCAAATTTTGTTAAGAATCTTTCTTTTTTTTTTTTTTTTTTTTTTTATCATCAACCTGACCCAAGATCACATAGTCCACGACTTTAGTGTATTTGAAAAGGGGTGCCTCTGTAATTTTGGCTCATTTTTAACAACGGCAACAAAAAAATACCACAGTTTAATGTGTCTTAGTACCTGTTCATGAATACTAGTGGCCCTCGCAAGCCCCATGGGACAGGTTATTTTTTGCAGAAGGACCTCTCCACAAACAAGAGTGCACCACAATTTTCCACTAGGCTGGATAAAAAAAGATAGAGACAGTGAAATAGATGGTGTTTGTTACTCCCTGCCTGTTAAATCCTGTATGTTCTCCACATTGTGCTGGGGCTTGGAAAGTAAATATGCCAAGGTGAGAGAGCCTAGCAGCCTGTGCAGGCTGAGAGGGAAATTAATAGAATTTCCAACGAGCATGCTGATGTGAGATATGAATAGGAAATTCTGAATCCTCGTGCGCTGTGTGTATGAGGACAAATAATGGAGTAATGGATGGAGGAGAGCTAGACAAAAACGAAAGCGCTGGCCAAATAGTGGCGATCAGTTGCATTTTGATTCCTTGGTGGTGCATTCATATAAAATTAAATAGGCTTGAAATTAAGCAGAAACAAAGGTATGAATGATTTAGTGGGGCTGGTTAAAATAATTATTTTCCATAACAGTCAGTGAGTGCTTAGGGCCAGAGCTGTGGCTTTGTCAGACTGCATTGTTAAAATCAAACTTAAAATAGATGGGTGTCCTCTTTAGGGAGACATAGCCTGCATCGCTTTCTCTCTGTATTATTTGAAGTCCAGTGTTCCTTGCTTTGGGCTATTCAGCGTATTTCCAGATTAAAAGAAGAATCTTGTCTGGGATACAACACAGGAAGGGACTTAATAGGGGCTGTGTTAACCATGGCAAATAAGGAGGCAGAGGAGCACAAAAGCTGATTCTACACTCTGTTGTCAGTGAAGCACTGCACTGTGAAATTCCTTTTGCATAATAATATTGAGCTGCAGAGATCCCAGATTTTATTTTATTTACTTTAGAAATGCGAGTCTTAATGGTTTAAAGCCTAATAGTTTAAAGGCTTGAGGTTTTTTGACCCATGTTGCTCATGTGTAATGTTGCTTGTGTGTCCATGGGGTCCAGTGTAATGCCTAATGGACTCCCACTTGATTTCCCATCTAAATTAAAAAATATTAAACTGAAAATGGGTGATTGCATAAAGATTTATCCCTTTTAATATAACTTTTCCTAAATCATCACCTGCTAATAGGTCAATCACAATCATGCGAGTCCAGTGAATGTGGAAGACAGAACAACATTCCAATCAGCTCTGTGAAAATGTTATTTAAAAGCAAAAGTCGGGATCTACAAACTGGTGAAAACACACACACACACACACACACACAGTGTGTGGTAAAGATAAATAAAGACACATAGTGTGTTGTGTGCTCTACCTCCTGCGCCATAGTTGCCCACACACACACGCAACTGTGGCGCAGGAAGGTAGCGCGGTCGTCCACCAATCTCACAGTTGTTGGTTTGATCCCCGGCTTCTCCAGTCACATGTTGAAGTGTCCTTGAGCAACACAATGAACCCCAATTGCTCCCGGTGAGCGTTGGCTACCTGCATAGCAGCTCCCCCATCAGTGTGTGATTATGAGTGGGTGAATGAGAAGCAGTGTAAAGCAGTTTGAGTACCAATAGATAGAGAAGCGCTTTATAAATTCAGACCATTTATATTGCACTGGAGAGACTGTAGGTGGTGAGTGTGTTAGTATCAACCATATTCAGTAAAAGATAAATAAAGATTGAAATTTTATTTCTTTAGCTAATATCAACCCTCTGTCTCTCTTTTAAAGGCAAGTATTTATTTAAATCTAGCAAATACATTGATACAAATACACTGATTTTCAGATATCCTTCATAACCTTTCTGATTGCGGAGATGTGGTGGTGCCGCCTCCCATGACCCAGACACATAGAGCATCCTTGACAGCAGTGGGAATATTCACTTCTAAAAGGTTTTAAGGACAGCTCACTCATCTAACCAGTCATAGAAAGCCAAACCCTGGGTTTCACATGGACCTAAAAGAATGTGAACATGTATGAGAAGCCATGAGCTTTGACACAACATCACTATTTGACGGCCTGAAGATTGAGTTGGAGATTCATGTACCAGATAATTTGATTCTCAAATGTTGTGTATTTGAGCCTTAATGGTCTACATAATGAAAACAATCCCAAATACCACACTGATGGAAGTAAGAAGGCTAAAGATGAAGGAAGCTAGATTTACTTGTGAAACTCTCATTGTACACTTTTAGACATTTCCTTATTTTTTCCTTTCAGTTTATCCTATAGGTTCAGGGTGATTTGGCACATTTCTTATGTCAGATGTCCTTCCTGACATAACCCTCACCAATTTCTACCAGGCTTTAGGACCAGCATTGCACAGCTGGGGATGGACGGTTGGGGCTCAATGTCTTGCCCAGTGGAACTTTGACATGCGGTCGGGGAGAGTGGGGTGCGAGCCTCTGACCCTCTGATCGCTGGACGACCACTCTACCAACTGAACCACTCCTGCCCCAGACATTTCCTTATTTAAATAATAATTCTATGCATTTAACAAAAAGTTTGTGTATGGCAGCGCTGTTTAAGACAAAAATAAATATTGAAGAATTTAGCATTTTTGGCTGATTTTGTGGAATTTCTTAATACAGGGTATTAAAAGCAAACACTACTTTTTGGTATTTGTACCAAAACCTAAAGATATATTAACGTTATGGGAAACAGGCAGAAATTCACTTTCATCATTATCAACACATTTATGTTACTTATGGGGTTTTTGTCATGGGGTTGTTAGCTTAGCATAACACTGGAAGCAGTTTTTACATCTGAATATGTAAAGAAATATGCAATAAATGTACCTGCATTTGTTCCGTCGAGCGTCAAGAGCTTTGAGTTAAAAATAATTCACTTGCAAATGTATCCACCACTTAAAAACTACTAAATGTCATGTGCAGGTCACTTTTCCTTACGTTTTGTGAGCAACCTGAATACACCTTTGCAGAGCTCTGGCTGACTACAGATAGGTGACAGGATTAAAAGACAGGCACTGAGGCTCTGAGCCATTCAGGCGAGGAGAGAGAACAGAATGCAGGGTCTAATCCTCTCAAAGCTGGGAAAGATGAAGTTTTAAAGCCATAATTCCTCCTTTTAATCCATTCAGAAAGGCTCTGACCCAGTTGGGGACCTTGTTTGTGAATTCTTTAACAGCAACATGGTCATGTGCAAATTGTCGTTTCACCTGGCTGCCAGTGTGCCTAGTTAGAGTTGGATTCGGGAAAGTGAGTCAGAGGTTATTGTGTATTTGTTGTGCTCTTTTCAATTTGCCACTGAAATGAATGAAAAGAATCAACCAAGAGTTAAAAAAGTAAAGCTGCAAGGTCGCTTTCTTTATCTAATCATTTTTGTTTGAGTTGTGTTAAAATGTAAGAACAGTGCATTAATAAATCCATCCTGGCATGGACATTATCTCAGTCTCAGTGTAGTGTGGTCCAGTCGAACAAACCACACTCACTGCAGCTCCAGCCGCTTTTCTCTTGTTTGCATTATCATTATAGATTTCTCTGAATGAGGAACGATTGTATACCTATTCCTCAAAAAGCTTGGGCAATGAAGCTCCTCCCAGTTTTGCATATCAAAGCTCAGTCACAATAAAATATGTTGGGATTAGTTCACATTTGGACGCTGGGGTTCTTCAATGCTCCCTAATTTAAATGAATGGTAAAAAGATATTGATCTAACCAACTGTTCAGTCTAGTTAAAGGACTGCTGGAGTTAAAATATGTCGTCATTTTATCAGTGTAATGTACAACGCAGTTTCCAAAACACTGAAAGCCAAAGCACCCAGACTCTTACGGTGGAGCCATGGAGCCATAATTTGTGCTTACTGATTAATAGTATAATAATTTAAAGCCCTTACCTGAAAAGAGAAATAATCTAGATGGCAGCATGTGTTTTTGCAAAACCTTGATATAGCATTTAGCATTGATAGTGCCTCCACCAAACTGCAAGTAATCCATGCCACGTGCACAAATACACCCCAGCAGCATCACAGAGGCAGTCTTTATAGGACAAGGGGTCCTTGACTTAAAATGAAAAAAAAAAACAATTTAAACATTTGACTCATCAGTCTGCAGGACAGTTTGTCCATTTTAAATGGGGTCCAAAGAATGTGGAGCTGTAACTCGGCGAATGCAACAACAAACTGCGTTGACAGTAGTTTCCAGTGATGCAGTGATTTCCACGATAAAATTGTGTCTTTTTGTAATGCAGATCTGCCTGAGGGACCATTGATCACAGTCATTCAGATGGTAGTTTGTCCAGGGTCTCTTGTGTACAGAGATTATTATTGTCTGAATCTCTTGAAGAAGTTGTAGATTATGAAACCTTCAAATTCTTTTCCTTTCATTTGTTTCCCCAGCTTTTACTTTTTTGAAACATGTTGCCATCAATTCGAGAATGACCATTTTTTTTATTTCAGTATTTGGTCTTAGTGGGTCTAATGCTGGTCACATGCTGTGTGTCTTGTGCTTCCTTGCCGACGTCCACCATGCACTTTGATGGTATCATAATTTATATCATGTCATTATTGCCCTGTGCCTGATGCATTTAGTCATTTGCATCACTACAACAATCGCCCTTGGCTCAATTTTTAGACAGAGTTTGCTTCTCCTCATTGGCCTTATGGCTGACAAATGACTTTGTGAAAAGCGATATTGTCTTCTGCAGCAAAAAAAAGGGACCAGAAATTGAATCCTGGATTTTGTCGGCAGTCTCATCTGTCATCCTTTCAATATTGATGTCCATTATGTTTATGGATTATTTGGCTGTCTTCTGTTCTCTGGCCTGGCTCGAATGTCAGATCGGCCACTTGGGGCAGTGGCACGCTGATAATGTCGTTTTGACTGATGGGTTTCATAGTTTAATTGTCAGCACTGTCTTCCTTTAATGGAGCTCTCCACACAACTGAAAGATTACATCTCAGATGAGTCAAAGTGTGTACCAGTTGCACTGTGATGTCGATACAGTGCGACCAGTACTATAGATTCATTATCATCATCTTGGGCCATTATCAGCTATTTGGCTCATGTTTATTGCTTCCTGTATCACCTTTCATGGATCACATGTCCGTTTACAGGAAGAAAATAGGCCTTGCTAAGATTTATCACACCTGCCAATAGACATAATTTTGTTTAGCTGGCACAGTGAATTTATTCTGTGGGCTGTATACAAATCTATTGGAACGGTCAATGAAAATGAACATCTATGTATAAGGGCAAATGTATTTGTTAAGTCTAGCTCTAAAAGAACAAGTCTGCACCTTTTGTGAAAGTTCAAATGTTCAGTTTGAGCCTGTTTTACTAGTGTCAATTGAAGCGTGTGTACATCTGCATTGATGGCTCCTGTAATGGGACAGTTTGGACTTCATGAATGGTTAATGTGCTTTGATACCCAAACATTTGGGTAACATTCTGCAGGGAGTTTTCACTAAATAGCTTTTTTTTTTAGTCTGAGTCCAGTCTTTGCAAGGGTGATGCAGTAACAATGATGAGCCATGTGGAGTTCACATGTGGAGTTAGAGCGACCAAACACACGCACATCCAAATGTACATAGAACGGAATCAGCGTGTGTGTCTCTCTCTCTTTTTCCGTCTCTCTCTCATTCTTTTCCTCTCTCCCCAGCGTGTTTGCAAACAAGGTCGTAGTGGACTTGCTCTATTTTCCAAGGGTGTGTGGGCTTCATTCATCATCCATATGCACTGGAGTGCCCTAAATCTCTTGTCAGTGTTTGGGTGTGTGTCTTTGTGCGTGTTTGTGTGTGTGTGCTCACTCACAAGTAAGGCCTCTCCTTCACCCCGCATGCTCGGTTCAAAGAATTATGTCCCCCTCTTGCTTTCTCTGTTCTTTCTTAAACTTCCTTTCAGCTTCACTGATGTATCTGCATATACAAAAGTGCCGAACACACCTTGCTGTTGTCTTTGTACACACAATTCAGCACATGATATGCTCACATAGAGAAAATATGGTGCATAGACTCATTTGCAATATGTAGTTGAGGCAACTTTGGCAGCAGTTACAACCTGGACTCTGTATCAGTGTGACACATCTGGACAGTACAATTCTTCAGCTAATCTTCTTTGCAAAGTTGTTTAAACTCAGTCAGGTTTCATAGGGATTGTGAAGTCAGCACTGGTTTGAGGCTGAGGACTGTTTTAAGCCATTAAAGTGCTCTGCCATTATCACCATAATCTGGGCTGCTGATACTGTCAGTTAAAGTGCCATTAGACCACAGAACCGTCCTCCACTTAGAGGCAATCTTCAACACTGCCATCTGGGAAACACTAGCCCAGATGTCATGCAAGGTTTTTTTTTTTTTCAGCAACCATAAAGCTGTGACAGGTGAATCACACTGACAGTGTCTCACATCATCGCCATTAAACTCTGCAGCTCATACAATCGCTTCACGATGCCATTTTTTTTTTTGGGACAGCCATCTTCAGACACATCCATACTTTTCTGCACACTGAAGAATATTCAGTACCTGTCTAATTTTCTTCATTTAAAAGCAATGCGTCATATGAAACAGATGACAGTAGCGCAGTTCCAGCTTCTTTCTGCTGCACTTTGCAAGTAGCTGACATGCTCATTCTCCAATTGATGCTTTTCATATAATTGTCTGTAATTTGTTTAGACTACATTGGAACCATTTACGGATGAAGTCAATCGAGATACTAGAACAAACAAAACAGGAGCAAATTCATACAGAAACAGTTGTTGGATTAGTGAAAATTTTGTTCTCATCGCAATGCTTTATGATTTCAAAACATGGATGTTCAAGAACAAAAAAAAATACAAAAGTAAATTAAATTTGTGTTATGTTTAAGGCAACTCTCTACCCACATTGTATGTCAAACTAATAACTTTACAGCCGCCTGTTTGGGGTGAATATTTATTTTAGAGTGCAAATCATTGCTGTCAGAGAAATGACAAATTAGCTGCATGATCTCGACACAGTTGAATATTAATGTTTAAAATCAACAAACTAGTAACAATTACCCAGTATATTACTATACTAATACCACCACTCTACCAATACTGTCAAAGTAACCACAGTATTTTGTCTGAAATGACCGGCTTAGTGACATAACGCAGGTCAAACGGGGAGACACCAGTTTTAAACCTGCACTTAATGTTGTACTTTGAGTCAGTGTAGTATATTGTATATATAAGCCATAAGTGGGCTTATATATACGCTTATATAAAGTGGGTGAATATTTTCCCGTTGCAAGACACAGTATTTACATTTATGGCCAACAACTTGAGAAATGCCTCCTCTGCTGTTTTGCTATGGATGGGATCCTATTAGCTAAAAAACTCGAGCGGAGTTATTTGCTATACTATCACAGACACTCACTGGTCACTTTATTAGGTACAGCTGTACAAGCTAAAGCAATCCACTACAGCAGCTTTGCCATGAAATCTATTTTTACAGGAGGTGGGTCTAATGTGGTGACACCCCCCTTATTCATTTAAAATAGGCTGGCCAAAAGTTTAGAACCACCTATTAATATAATGAACTCCAATATGACTAATGGTGATATCACCAGCCACTATGACCTCAAAAATAAACAAATTGTAGGGTTATCACCTTTCTGACAGTTTCAACCTAAAAACAGATAAACAATACCTGTGTAGACCTCATGGCAGAGCTGCTGTATTGGATTGTATTAACTTGTACAACTGTACCTAATGATGTGGCCAGTAAGTGTATATACACATACAGTAGATAGATAGAAGGATAGATTTTTTATTTATTTTTTTGTCCTAGTTTGCCATGCAAAGTAGCTGTCACCGGTTCCATTTAACAATTTACAGGATCCAAACCAGCCGACCGGGGGCTCGTTCACACCCGAGCAACTCAGCCAGCTGCTGGAGTTACAGTAAATGAGCTCTGTGCTTGTCCTGCTTGGTTTCCTAACTCACATTAAACATTTCCCATTTTCAGTGGCATCCTAGCGAGGGCTTGGCTAGTAGCTCCACGAGAGCCTCAGGCCTAAATGCAGGGCGTCAGTATTGGCAGCAAGCTGTGATGCACTGTGTGTTTTGTCACCCGTGGGTCACGGCCCACATTACATTTTTCCCCGTTCTGACCCCTGTTCACCCCTATAGTAAAACTACCAGCTGGATTTAATGTTATGGCCGATCATTGTGATATTTACAGCATGGCATTAGAGCCCACTTTAAGCCCCAGAGGAAACGACACAACACAACACCTTTGTAACTGAGCCACCATTTTTGGCCTTCTGTCGTTTTAATCTCTTATTATTCAGCCTAATGTCCTATTTTCTTCCTAAATAAATAATCGCTTTTTTCTCTATTTCTCCTTCTTCTTACCCCTTCATTAAAGGTACATAAAAGATACACCTACACAGAAAGAATTGCTTAATTAATTTAACTGATAACAACAAAAGGAACAAGCAAAGAAAGGATTTGTACAGTAATCACAAAGGAGGCTAGTCGAACAGTCTGGTCCAGGATTAGATCAATACTAGGTGATGTAGGAGCTGGTGGGGGGAGATTGTGGGGGCACAAGAAGGGCTAATCATTTCAGTCATTACCCAGCCGTGTCTCCTGATTCCAGGGATTAGCAGACACAGAAACAGGGGAGATGTTGTGTTAGTGCTACAGGAGACTCTATCAGGGATTTGAGTGGTGGAAAACACTGCCTGTCCCCAGTCACCTTTGGTAATTGTGCCTGCAGTACCGTGTATGGGGATCTGGGGAAAAGTGTGTGAGAGTGTGTGCATGCAAGATGTGTTAGCTGTAGTGTGAGGGTGAGGAGGAAAGAGAGAAGGAAAGACAATGTTGGCATTTGCATTATGCATGTACACACACACACGGAGGAAATCAGAGAAGGTATGAGAGAAACGTGAATGGTCTCGCCCTCTACTTCTGTCCCCCCCCCCCCTCACTTGTGTGAGTTTGTAGGAGAGGAGAGCCGTGGGAGAGCTTAGATGCTTGGCTGCCCACAGGCCGTTATGTGGAGCTGATCGTTTGACAGAATACAGAGAGGCTGGATCGGCTGGCTAGCACCAGTGCCTGCGAGAGCTCTGAAAATTTCACACACCGCAACATGCACGACAGGAGGAAATAAGGGAAATTGCATTTACGTCAATGGTCAAAGAGTCACAACTGGCTAATTCAATTGACTGCAGTCCCGGCATCGACAGTACCCTAATCTCTGAGGTGAGAACAAAGAACAAGCCTGGATAATGGAACTGTCATGCACAATTGAACAACTGAGAAGAATACTGCCAAAAAACCAAAGTACATCTATTAAGAGACATTTACAAACATTGCTCATAAGAGCAACTTAACTGATTTCTTTTTTACATCAAGATGAATTTACTTGTCATGAAGAATGTCAATGTGCAGGGTTTTGGCCACGGGTGGCAACATGGATGTATTATGAGAGCTTGATACTGAACTTAACCATGGAGCTCAGTCACTCAATGTATACTGTAAAATTACTTCCGTCCACATAATCCAAAAAGTTATGTAACTTCTAACTTTATTTTCATGTTGTGCAGCCAAGATATAGACTAGTGTTGTTACACTGGCATCATGCTTGCTCCATAAACTTTACATTCGATTCATGTGATGAAAAAAAAATAATATTATGTTGAATCAAAAAACTATGTCTAGGTAAGATTGTGAATTATTACTTAATTCTTTACTTATATTACTATTTCAGTGAAAATTTCCATGTCTGTATAAATAGGAAACATAACAGAATTGTATAGATTTAGCCTTTCATACTTGTTTCACCTTTAAATCATTTTTTATATTAAGTCTGACAAATACATTTCGTATAGATTTGGGTTTTTTAATGCATATGGAATTACAGTACATTAAGACTAATTAAAACAATGTAGTAAAACACTTAAATCATGTTGTTGGATTCACAAAAGACAGATAATAAAGAAATAAAACAAAATGTAGTCAATAGCTCAAAAAATGCTGGATCCTACATGTCGTACAGTCTAACATAACATCTTTTATTAGACCCTACCGTCTCGTATGAACGCCTACGGATTTCCACACTTCCATTTTGTTCCACAGGTTTTAAAATTGAGCCCAAGTTGAAAAAACCCTGATAACATTATGACGATTATTTTTTGCTGAATATGAAAAATCACCTCCACTGCTACTGAGGATATTATACAACAGTTTGCACAGCCTAAGGAGCCGAGTGTGACTTAAATGAAATCAGATTCTGAGACAGCATCGTCTACATGTTTCACTAACATTGGTATGGGGCCAAGTATTTCACCTCAGATTTCTGTCAGGTGATAAATATGATTTGTCTTAATGCTGATAGATCAAAACAAATATTTCGTTTTGTTAAGCTGTGATGAGGTTTGTGATATAAGAACTGGGACAGCAGATAGAGAGACAACCCACACAGATCATTATTTTTAATCAACTCCACCTTTTTGTTCTTCTTGCCAAATCTTTCCACTTACCACTACTGGTCTTTTCACTGGTATGTACGTGACTTCACACCACACCATTATATTATACAAGGAGATGGCAAAATGTTTTTCTAGCTTAAAATGCCTTCAATTTAGCCCCATGATTAAAAAAAAACTCTACAAATGTTTTCAGGATAGTTTCAAAGAAACGTGAAGCTCCAATAGAATCACTGGTACACTCTGAAAACATATAATATTTGTTGTTGAGTGGTTTTGCAAGGCATACATCAGTGGGCTGTGTCAACACAGCTTCACACCTTATAGTCTTGTCAGTCCTGTGACCTGAAGGTAAAGCTGTGAATACAGAATGTGCATCTTGCTACCTGACTGCAAAGGACATGCTGCCTTGCTGTCATGGCTGCTTTCCAACCACTGAAACTTCAGACACAGCTTCACATGCAAAAAATAAATAAATAAATAAATAATAATAATAATAATGGCGAAAGCAAAGGCAGGACATTTGAAAGAAGCTTATGATTCTTATAGGCTACGTTGTGCTTTTGGACACGGGGCAAAAAGAAGAATGAAGCAGCTTAGATACTCTGGCCCAACAGAAACAAAATCCAAACTGAGAGCTAAGGATGAAGCTCATCACGTGCTAAATGGATTCAAACTAAGTAGCCAATTAGAACAGTCAAAGAAAGGAAGCACATTTAACTGACTTTGACCTTAAAATAAGAGTCAAAACCAACTTAAGCTCAACAGCGGAAAATCAGGTTAAACCTTTATACCAGGATTGTTTCCAATTCACCCAGCATGTCGCAAGGGATCACAAGAAATAACAAAAGTTTCAGAAGGGAAAATGAAAGCGGCGACACAGGGGAGCAATGCATGGTGGCAGCAGTGTGGGTGTCTGTTCATGTATGTGTGTTGGAAAGATTAAAGATATGACATGGGGAAATGATGCCAAGTTCCACCTCTTCATCTTCTTTTTCGAAGTTGTCCTCATGGGCCCTAGTAAGTTTAAAAATAGAGCCTGTCTAATGGAGAAGAGGGCCGAAGGGGAAAGAGAAGAAGAGCGAAAGCGTGCAGAGACTGGAGGAGTCCTCTGTGGTAGGAGAATGCAATTTGAGATTGGCCAGATTGCTTTTTTTTTTTTTTTTATCCCCCTTCTTTCTTCTCCCCCTCGGCCGCTCATGAGGCATGATATGCACCGGCAGGGTCCCTAAGCCGCCATAAGCCTGACGCCAGTCCCCACGCCGCCGCCAAGGAGTCGTCGCACTCAGCGCGAGAAAATCAGCGCGATGAAATAAAAGCGGGACTCCAAAAAGATCAGTAGGGATTTGAGAGTGATAGATGAGTCAGACAAGGAGAGTCTGGGAGGGGAGTAGAGGAGGGTGGAGAGAAGGGGTGGAAGAGAGTGAACGGATGAAGGAGACAGTTTCTGTGGGAATTTTTGCAGGATTTGGCAAAGTGTAGATACACTTGAGTTGTCCATTACTGATTTCTCATAGTCACATTACATTACGACAGGTGCATTGGTACGAGGCTTCGTCACGAGTTTGCACAGCCTCTGAATGAGCCGACAGGAAGTGTTGTCCTAAATGAAATATGTAGTTGCATGTTTTACCTTTGTCTCTTTTCTGTCACTTTAGGAGGAGAGGGCTCAGCTGAAACGGGACAGAAGGAGACGTCCACCTGTGACATTTGTCAGTTCGGGGCTGAGTGTGATGTAGATGCAGAGGATGTTTGGTGAGTTTGCATGCTCAAACACAGCCACAAAATGCTTGAAAATGACATTTTTCATAAAGCCATGTGACACCAGTTGAGTTATATTCAAATGGCCCTTTTTTGTTGCTATTTGAGGCATTTTGGTAAGTTTGTATGCCGAAAATTTAGATTAAAACTCCTCTTTATGCTGCACGCACCCGCTGTAGAACACCCACTGAGGTTTAGTGCATGGTTGACCATTTCATTTAACCTCAATTACTATAGCAGGGCACAGAGAGAAAGGAGATTTTCGCTTATTCTGGAAATCCAATTACTATCCTTACAGGACTTGGCAATGTCAGGCCAAAAATGAGTTTGAATCACACAAGGAAAACTAGTTCAGTGACGAACAAATGTTTGTCATAAATGTAACCATTCATTGCAGATAAGACAGAGGAAGGTAACGTGTTATCCACTCCCCACATGCATTAGCAGGGAAGCAGCACTAAAATCATCCTCAGGGGTACATAACAAACATATGGGTGCAGAGCCCAATTAGAAGGAGACTCAACCGGTGAAGTGTTTTCTAGTAGCACATATTATCAGCATTCGTTTATTTGCACTCTCCAACATGAGTCAAGCTCAAATGAAGTTACTGATTTGGTGTGGAGCAAGGATCCGCTGGTATCAGCAAAAGACAGTTAATACTTATATGAATTCCAAAATGCACCACTAGAAATTAGAAGTGCCCTGAGAGTAGGACTCTTTCAAACTGCTTGATGTAATGGAAAGATAATGTACCCCGGTGTGCAATAACCGTAATGCCAAAGAACAGCTTCGTGATGCATTCTGAGACTTGTTTCAAATACCAAACAGCTGGAGTCCACTCCTCCTGATGGCACCCACTTCCACATAACTTCCACAAACCTTAATATTCTACTAAAACACAGAAATTCTCCTCGAAAGGAGAATTTATAAGGTCAATATACAGTAGCACTGGCAACGCACTGTCAATTCTGAGTGCACACGGAACCTAAAAAACTAAAATTGTCAAATAAAATAGAGTTTCAGTCATACAACCACACATAAATACGTTGTACATAACATGGCACATGTGTTCCTATAATAAGGAGAGAGGATGGTCAAGAAATGAAAGGCAGCAAAAGTCATTAAAAAAAAAGTGATTGACACCGACAGAAATAAATATTTTTAGTGTCCTTTCTTGTAAAACGGAAAGTACAAGCACGCTGTAATCTTTCAAAAGCTCCAAGGTGTTTTGATAAGAAGGTTTCTGGCAAATAATCAGACAGGTAATTGTGACCCAACAGTAGGTAATTTTCATCAAACAGCAGCCAACTGCTGGCGTGGCGTAAGACCGTTTTGATTAAAATGACAGGTTGTTCCAATCAGACAGCAGCTGATTTTAATCAAACACACTGTCAGTTAATCAAACAATGACTCAAGAGAGACACAGATTGCAATCAAAGACCAGGTGACTGTAAAATGATGTGTTTATAATAATGCATCATTTTTATTTTCATATAAACAATACAGTGTAATAAATAAATGCTGCTTTGTAATCGTAAACATCTGTTTTCACTTCATCATCGATCATTATTTTACCTGTATTGTTTAACGTTTTGATCATGATAGGCAAATCATGTTTGCTTGAAATATTTTAACCAGTCAGTTGAGAGTTTGGCTGTCTAAACAGATTTTGTTTAAATTTTCATTTCATCAAGATGAAGTCTATTTGCTTTCTTATTGGTGAGGGTTATATACAAGGACTAATGCAACTTCTATGTCCAGCCAGAAGACAATTAAGTAGGCTAAGCTAATGCCTGCAGGTTGTGGTTGCAAACAATACAGAGAGACAAGGGTGGTATTGTCCTTATTCTCTACCAACCGAGAGAAGAAATTTGTGTATTTTTAAAACTTCCAGTATTTCTTTTTAAAGTTGTGTGGTTGTTGTGCCAGATTAGTCAATCACACTGCAATATTGCTGTAACTCATTAAGTGGAAGATTGGTAATGTGTTAGAGACCGTCTTTAGCTTTCTGCCTGACAGAGTTAATAAATAACCCTCTACATGTTAACACTAAAGAAGATCTGATAGAAATTGTCAAAGATGGAGAGACAAGGCAAACATATTTTAATACTGTTGTTCTTCTGGTTGTGTTTCTTTGCAGTGGAACTGAGTAATAATCATGCCCAACACTCTTTTTTGCTCCTGTCACCATAGATCTGTTATATCAGTCCATTCATGGGTTGATAATATGAGGTGTGATAGCACAGATCCCCTGTCCCACCAGTACTTGTCATAATTTTTGAGTCCATGTTTCTGGCTCTGGCACAGGAAGAGAATCTTCACATTCTTAAACCCGCCTAGAAAGTTCAAATTGGCTCAGGTGAAGTGCAGGTTGGATGTTGTTGGCACAAGAGCAAAACTATTTGCACCACTGAAAAGATGTGGAAGCAATTCAGTGGTCTGGAAGAAAACTCAGAAGACTCTATGCAATGCAGTTTTACTTTTCATATCGTAAACATCTCTATTATTGGCAGCATAAAACAATGTACGCGTCCTTTAACTAATAATGCGCTTGCATAATGTGCATAATCTGTTGCTTTTTTCAGCGCATCATCCCAAATAAAATTATTTCGCATCATGTGCATATTAACATCATTTATGACTCACCACTCGCTGAAAACAGAGAAGACAAATGTTTATCCGTGCTGTAAATACTGTATGTTGGCTGAACTACACTGCACTTGACCTGCACTGTGCCGAACAACCTGGCAATCCTTCCACCACCCTTTTGTAAGCCTTCCATATTCTGGAGGCAGGCAGCAGGCAAAGAAGACCAATTTACCCCTTAAGAATCAATAGAGTGTCACGAAAACCCATTTAGATCCATTTGTGGTGTAAAACTGTAATTACCCACAGAAACCCATGCTTTCAAACACATCAATATCACCCATTGGTGTTGACGGAATTAAGGTGGAGGAGGACCAGATAGTGGGCTAGTAAGAGAGGGAGGCTACATGGCCTCTTGCTTTATGAACGCCTGGTTAGACCTCCTGAAAAAGGAGGGGGAGGGGGCTTTCAAAGACAGCACTTATGTCCTTAGTGAAGCCCATTCTATTGGGAGCAAAATGGAATTTCAATGAAAAGCCAAACAGAGGACACGTCACTGTCCAACATACAAGGTGGGAGCCTGCTTTATTTTCCTTGAGCCCGTTCATGCATACACACAAATACTGTACACACAGCGTCCACTGGGAGCCCTCCACACATTTCATATTTGGCTATATTCTGAGCAATGTTCAAACCCCAAAGCCAGCCCCCCCCCCCCCAGAAGATACACACTGCACACCGTGTGGTCGTTTTAAATCTTGTGGTTAATTTTTTGTAAATGCAAGGCCTTCATGCAAACGTTTATGCATGATAATACAACATAATTATTATCTGGTCCCTTTGAAGTGGTGCATTTCTTACTAAATAAAACGTTATACGACACATGCACTGCACAGGAATTAAGTGCAACAAACAGATCGATTCTCATTACCTTAGAGCCACAGTGTGTAACTCAAAGAGTATGTTCCAAATGATATCTTCAAGTGAAGGGGTGCTGTCAAAGCCTTGTGTGACCCAGACTCACCTACTGGCAGCCGTGCAGGAATATTTCTAGAAATATGTAAACATACTTTAGATCGCTCACACTTCTAACCAATCAGAGAGCTTCTGCTTGATTTCTGCTTGATAACTAAGTGTTAGAACTTTTACACAGATTTTTTTTTATGGTTTTTGTTATGGTGGCTACCTGAAATGCTAAGCAGAGCTTAGCAGAGAGTGTAGCAGAGCAGAGAGAGGAGGGGCTGCACGGAGAAGAGTGGGTTCATTTTGAGTCTCATGTGGCTTCAGTTCCACCTTGTACCTTTAATGTAAATAAATTTGTTAATTTGAAATTTCAATTTTGAATTTTGTAATTTAGTTTTACTTTTGTGAACATGAGTGGTTCTTAAATACATTAATATTTACACTTAAATGTAATATTATTATATATGAACACTATGAGCAGCCTCACATGTTGTCTTTGTACTGACTTTGATATCAAAGGGCTTCAACAGTTGAAACAGCTGAATGTTCTTGAAGAAGACGTGACTCTCTCAACTGAGACATTTTAAAGAAAACCACTGTAATGTCTGTTTGATTAAAGCCAACTTTATATCCGGTTTTCTCACATTCAGTAAACGTAATTTCAAACAACATGAAATGACAGTCAACAAGGTTATGGTTAATGGGTTAGGCAAGTGGTGGTTAGGGTTTGGCTAAGTCCCTAGGATGTAATCTCCTCTGAAGTGATGGAAACACAATTCTGTGTGTGTGTGTGTGTGTGTGTGTGTGTGTGTGTGTTTGCGAGTGCTTCTTGAAGCCTTCTCTGCCTCTAACGATTTGCATATATGCTGTATAGCCTCTGTTTATCCCTCATTCCCTCTTGTTTTCCCTGCTCCAGCATGTGTCTCTCCCTCTCTTGTCCTCTTCCTCTCACTCTCCCTGTCTGGCTCTTTGCCTCTTTCACTCAGTGTTTGAAAGAATTACAGTGAAATTTGAGGCTAAGGATTATGAAAATCAATGTTGTGTTCAGTTGCAATAGGGCTTGCTCCTAAGGATTTGTACACAATGCGAGGCGGTTAGTGGATATGTTTTTCTCAGCCGCTCTGTGTGTTTGTGTGTGTGTGTGTGTGTCTGTCCACATGTGTGTAAAGTGGCCTTTTTGGTTAGGAGCCAGCAGACTGTCTGGGAGTCGGGGTGGGGGGCCATTGATGTGAGGGAAATCGCAAGGCACCAATCAATACGACACATCCTGCTAAGAAAGTATCCTCACGCACACATTTCACACACGCTCTGATATGTTCGGCACACACATTCACAAACACTGCTAAGTTTCATTTAACACTTCTCTGCCCCTTTCTACCTCTCAGCAGAATGTGTGAAGGAACGATTTGGTTTGTGTCCGAGAAAACAGGGACAAACAAGATTTCACACAAAGCCATGCTGCCTCATACATGTATATGACTATTTGCCTGTTTGCAGGTGTCCAAGTGTGTGTGTGTGTGTGTGTGTGTTTGTGTGACCGTTGCATTGGGATTTGTTGACGCACTGCAGTCTAGCGCTATAGTGCCTATTGTGGAGAAAGTGAGAGGGCTCATTAAAAATGCATGGAGCCCAGACATTAGCCACCGACCAACAGTGGCCCCACGGATGACCAACACTTTGAAAGCTCCTCTATGATGGGAGGTTTGGGGGCATTAGTGTCCATAAATACATGCAGTTCTGTGGGTCAGTTCTCAGATTCCAATCTTTGTTTTTTAAGAACATTTATTTTTAGCTCAAATAACCATATTTTGCTTTGATTCATAACTCGTCACTCCCTCCTTTTCACGCATAAACTTTTCTCATTGAAATTCTTTTTTAATATTACAGATACTTTTAAATGTAATAATAAGACAAATCTTGTCTGTTGGCTGTTGGATATTTATAATGTAGGTTGCATAATTTGTGCAACCTTTTGTTTTAATATGTTTTTAACCATGTCTACAGATGGCTGAGATATTGAAATAAAGGAAGCATAACATAAATTGAAACCATACAGAAAAAAAGAGTCACAGATAGGTTACTACATGAAAAAGTGAATTATATGTAACAACTTTTGCAGTCACCAAAGCTCAACCCAACTAAACATCTTTAGGAGATGTGGGACAAATATATATTAGACAGTTCTCTCTCTTTAACATCAAATGAGAAGAACGGAAGAATACTGTTCATCCCTTCAGTTCCAGAGACTTGTAGCATCAATGCCAAAGACAACTGAAGTAATTTGGGTGACATGTGTCGACTAAGACACCTAATGTTGCTTGTTCCCTATTACTTGTTTTACCTGTCTGTAGCAATGCAGCTTTAAAAGTTCTAGAAACTGTCTTCAACAAGGGTCACAATGTATTATGTACTGGTTTTATTGCCACAGGTGCATGTGTTTCTTTTTGCGGACTGAAAATTATATTGTTAATATTTCAACTAACTTGTTCTTCAAGTTTTAGTCATTTTTACTTTGTTCTGTGTCGTGCTCTCTGAGTGAGAAACACTCAGCAAATGTGAAAACATAGCTGGGTCGAGCACACTGACGGACACACACACCAGAGGCACAGACTGAGTTTGTTTTGCAGAGATATCAATTTGTGTCAGATGGATGATTGTTATCTCCATCTCTTCTTGTGTTAATCTTTACACCCCTAAATGGAAGTGAAGAGAAATTAGTCTGCATTGCTCACAGATGACAAAAAGACATTTTAAATATTCAGCAAAAACATCTCTTCCCATAGACAGCATCCTTCTTATGCTAGATAATACACAGAAGAAGCTGTCAACAGTATTTTTTTCAGGGCTATTCTTTATTTCCATTGAAAATTGTTGACAGTGAAGTGTCAAGGTGGAAAGCTCAAAACCTCAGCAGATGAAAGCAAACTCTGTCAGGATGGGCTGTCTAGGTGTAAGATACAAACTATAATTACTGCATTGCAGTTGTATGCCTCCGTGAACCACTGAAGTTGCAGTTTACATGCATGTCTGTTCAGATTTATATTTAAATCAGCTCATCCTTAAGTGTCAAATTTAAAGAAATTTCCCACCGTATTCCTATGATATTTTGTTTTCAATAATGCAAGATACGTATAGTCGCAGTGACATTGGCCTTTGACCTCTAACCCCTAATATATATTAAGTTGTAAGGCAGTTTTAAAATGGAAGCTGTAAGGGAGCAGTGCTAACTACTATGAGAGGTCATAGTAACTGTGACCTTTGTCTTGTTTTCCTCAAAATATAATCAGTTCATCCTTGATTCTTCTTGTTTTGTGCTAGATTTGAATAAATTCCTTCAAGGTGTTCTTGTGACAATGTGTTCACATGAATGGACAGATGTATGGTCAAAGTTACTTTTGACCCTTACAATCTAATCCAATGAACCTAAGTGAAGGTCTGTGTCACATTTGAAGAAATCCATTTAAGGCATTCCTGAGATGTCATGAAGACACAGGGACAACCGTCCAGCCATAGCTGTCGCCGTTAACTGACCCTTTCAATCAGGCATTGTTCTACTGGATGGGCAGCACAGTTTTACAGGCTCGGTGAAGACACAGGTCTGTACATATAACAGTGTCCTCTGTGATGCCGAATGAAGCCTTTCTTCACTTCATTCTTACATTGCTGATCTATCATTACTACAGTAGCTGAGCACTGCCACGCTTTGCTGCACGCCGTTTCAATCAACATCAACGTCAGCAGTGTGCATCCTAATGGCCGATTGTGAAGGTGTCTGCATGTGTGCGTGTGAGCGTGCATCTGTGTGTGTGTGTGTGTGTAAGCACACGTTTATTGGTTGGTGGGTGCCCACGCCGGCGTGTATGCAAATGCGTCTGTAAGGCAGCTGAATGCCTGTGCTTTACTGAGAGCCTGGCACCAGGGGGAGAAATGAAAAGACCGAGAGAATAATGACAGATTTATAATTACAGAATCTAGCGTTGAGCGCTACTCAGCAGCAACTGTCTTGGGAAAGCAATCTGGGTGTAATTTCTGCTGATCAGGCCGGCGACACAGTCAAGGGTCACACCACACACGTGCCAAAACACACACACACACACACACACACATATATGCACATGCACGCAGGTGGCTCGTCCTCCCTCTCTCTCTTTCTCTATCGTTCCCGCAGATGTTGTTGCTCATACAGTATATGAGAGCCCAGACATGCTCACACACAAGGACAGAATGTCTCACAGATAAATTTCTAAAATTGTGGTGCGACAGCAAATTGCCAAGTTAATTTGCGAGAGTCAAAAGCACCAAGTAAGCGCCTGATTCACTGGGAAATGAATGCCTTACAGTGTGCGACAAAACACAGCAGTATTATCTGTATGAAAGACACAGATTCACTATAGAAAGAAGAAGAAACGTGACAATTTTTCAAATGTTATAGACGTAAGCAGTCATTTGCCAGACAAAAACATAAAAAAAACTTTTTTTCTTATTTAAAAAACTTTATATTGAACATCATCTGGTGCAAGGAGCAAATCCATCCATTTTAGGAGACTGCTGATCATACTTGCTTGGTGACATAACAGAACTTCAATATAAAGATAAGAAATATCACATATTTGTTCTCAGCTGCGGCAGGAACACACCAGACATGACTGTGGCCTTCTGCATCTGTCCTCATCTTCATTGAGATCATTTTTAACATTTTGTCAGCTGAATGGGTTTCATTGAGTGACATTAGGAAGATATGGTACAATATCAGGAACAAGCTATTCTGCAAATGGTTTCAATGTGTGCTGTTATATGCTTAACAAGTTATTTTCTATTCAAACTACTTTTAATATTATCTAACATACAGTATAATTTATATTTTTACATTTTTGAATGGTGTCTGCTTTTTCTGCCACAGTTTCCTCCGCAATGCTAACAATGTGCAGCATTGTTATCTAAAATCCTTTCATTATTAATTGCTTTCCTGCTTTGTAAGAGTGCGTCATTTGTCAATCAAGCTCTCTGTTAAGTTAAATCCATTAGCTATTTGTCGTGCTGAATCTTCTGAAACCCATTTTGAACAGGTTACTGTGCCTGGTCCAGCATTCTGTGTCTCATTTCTAATCCTTGAACAGGTTTCTTCCCTTAAAGGGAGTTTTCCCCCTCCACTGTTGCCTAGTTCTTGCTCAAAGGGGATTTGTTCTGGTTTCTCTATAAATCTGTACATTATGTTATGCAGTGTCTTAAGATTATTTCTTTGTGAATTGGTGCTATACAGTATAAATAAAGTTGAATTGAATTCTCTCACAGTCAAACACACAAACAGATTTTCGATTATACTCCAGATCTCATTTATTTGATATCTTGTCATAGATAATAAATATAATGTGAGAACTACAATTACTTTCTGATTTCTTGTTCTTTAGGTGTGTTTGCAACATCGACTGTACCCACATCAGCTTCAACCCTGTGTGTGCCTCAGATGGTCATTCCTACGACAACCCCTGCCAGGTGAAGGAGGCGTCCTGTCAGAAACAGGAACGCATCGAGGTCAAATACCTGGGCCGCTGCCAAGGTCAGACACTCCAATACGCATGCACAACACAACACAGCAAACACTGACTCTGAAAACCAACAGGAGCACCTTTGCAAATGCAGAGAGGAGCTGTCAATCTGTCTGTCTGAGCAGGTGTTCAAGTGCTGAAGTGAGGCCATGAGGGCAAATGAGGCAGCTTGGAGAGCTAAACGCAGACAGCATGATTCTGTATCTCACTCCAGCTGCAGCTCCGAACCCATTTTATAATTAAAGATAGTTTCACTCAATCGAATGAGTGTAGGATAGTGTGCAAAGATAATCCCCATAACCCCACGTAGCCTCCACCACTATGTATACTGACAGTTTTATGGATTCGTAATCCCCATTTGCTGTGTACTATCTATTATATGGATGCAGTATTTGTTTATAATGGGTTCCAGGTATAAACTATTTTATTAATCTGTCAGCTGTAATAATCTGTCAAGTATTGAATACTATACTAAATCAAATTGTTAATCCAACTGGAAAAGGACAATGGCACATACTTTTCTTTGTTCTGAATGTGTTTGTTTTCACTTTTAATCCTTAATTGAAGCTTTTTTTGGTTAATTTGGTTGTAAAGGGAATGGTTCAGGATATCCTAAGCTGGTTTTTAAGAAGAACTTCGGGCATTTTTTACATTAACCATAATTTTAACAATACCGATACAGACACTAAAACCAGCCTCTACTCACATGTCAGTCTGCATACAGACAGAAGTTTCTTCATTCCAAAATGTGTGGTCCAGAAGTTATTATAAATTGATGCCCCAAAATCTCAGATTTACCATAAGTTTATACAGGGTCTGAAGTAAGCTTTTCAATCGCACACGTGGAAGATTTCCTTTTGGGAGTATAGCGATTTAGAATTTCTGGAGGACATTTCCCTCTTTCAGTTCCTCCTGTGCTGCAGAGGAGGGTTAACCGATGGCATAAACTACATTTATTTTTGCATTTACCACCATGTAAGATGTTATTTGTTGGTGGGACAGATGTGCTCTGTAGACTATTGCTCACATTACCTCTGTGAAATGTGTTCAACACACATGAAAATGTCTTTGCAAATATTGTAATCATTTCTGTTTTGACTGCTATCAACGGCAGTCCGGTCCTTTTGGAATCTTTCAGGGAAAATCTCAAATTCACTTGTTCCTAAATCAACACAACACTGCGTTCTAATTTGGCAGGAACGAACCGAGGGGATCTGGGTGACAGGTGAAATGCTGGAAAAACTGAAAAAGTCACAAATGTACAAATATAATCCAAACACAGAGTTGGAGTGAGTTTTACAATGTCTTTTGTGGCCAAAAACTCCAAACTGCAAAGAGGTATTCCATCCTGCTGACTTCTTCCAACGCTGCACCCTCCTCATATCTAACCATCCAACCACCTGCTCTCTGGACTCTCCTTCAAGCAGTTACACCCGCACTAATGCCAGCCATTACACAAATCATCAACGCATCACTCACAACAGGCACTTTTCCGACCTCATTCAAGCAGGCCCGGATTTCTGCTTAGGAAGCCTTTTCCTGAACCCTCCCTTGTGGAATTACAGATCCGTGACTCTCTTCTTCCATTTTTGGCTAAGACAATGGAACAAGCAGTCTTGAATCACCTCTCAGACTTCCTTTCACAGAACAACCTCCTGGGTGTCAAACAGTGTGGCTTCAAGAGTGGATCACTCCACAGAAAGGGTACTCCTGACAGTCTAGGAATCTCTGCGGGCTGCAAAATTCGCAAGTCAGTCTTCTTTCTTAATCGTACTCAATCTATCTGCAGCCTTTGACAACGTGAACCATCAGATCCTCTTCATCTCTCGATCAGTGCTAGCCTGGCTTCAGTTTTAACCTATCAGGACGAAGATTCAAGGTATCCTAGCAAGGGCTTGTTTCTAACTCTCTACCGGTTTGCTGCAAGGAACAGTTCTTGGTCCTCTTCTATTTTCTATCTATACTACATCCCTGGGTTCTATCATCTATGCTGACGACACACAGCTGTTCCTGTTCTTTCCACCGGATGACTCCACTTTCTCATCACGTATTTCTGCCTGTATTTCTTACACCCCTGCTTGGATGAGAGAAAGACATCTTCAGCTCAACCTCTCCATAACTGAAGTCCTTGTCTTCTCAGCCAGAACTTCACAAAACACAACATGAATATCAACACTGGAACTGCAGTGATTCTCCCCACTAAGTCAGTCAGATATCTGGCGGTCATCATCAATGACCAACTGAGCATTACGGACCACATCTCCTCAGTCTCTAGGGCATGAAGATTTTCCCTCTACAACATCAGAAAGATGTTGACCCTACCTCACGTTATATACAACCCAACTCATTGTGCAGTCGCTGCTCATATCTCGTGTTGATTACTGCAATGCCCTGTTAATGGTGTTACTGGTACAAACAATCAAACCCTTGCAGATCATCCAAAATGCAGAAGCAGGCCTCATTTTTAATCAGCCAAAAAGGACTCATGTCACACCACTCTTCAGATATCTACACTGGCTTCCTGTAGCTACCTGTATCAGATTTAAAGCTCTGTCTCGCACCTACAGGGTGATCACCTCAACAGCTCCTTCTTATCTCAACTCCCTCATTCAGGTCTACAATCCTTCTCTTTCACTGCGCTCTGCCAACGAACGATGTCTGGTGGTCCCAGCCCCATACAGAAGACACAAGGCAAAACTCTTCAGCTCAGTGATCCCAGAATGGTGGAATGAGCTACCAAACTTTACACGTTCATCAACCTCACTCCCAATATTCAAAAAACTGCTGAAAACAGAACTCTTCTGTACCTTCTTATGCACTTAAATCTATATAAAAAAAACCTCTCTGCTCTGCCCTGCGCTTGCACTTGCAAGACTTGCAGAAACGGAAACACTTCTTCTGATAGGACTTTGCTTTGATGTTTTTCTCCTTGACTTAGATTTATGCTCAGCTTGTACCTCACTTCTAAGTTGCTTTGGATAAAAGTGTCAAAACAAGCGTCAAACAACAAACCTACACATTACTACTATAAGATAGTTCTGTGATGCAGCTCATAATGAACTATGTTCAGGGAACAAAAAGACTGAAATTTTTCTTAAGCGCACTGTTACTTGTAGAACTGTTAAAGTTTTGTAAGTCTAAACTTTGAAGTGCATTTGGCTCAGAACGAGGGCCATGCATTTTGTCTTCTTACAGCTTCCGGTGAAATTTCAAAAAAGAGCTATAACAGTACAAGAACCACAATATTGCATTAAGACCAACTTAAAAAAATCCCAAATTATTCCTTTGAGGTCTGGCGGAGAGCTATCCACCGTCTCAATTAAAGCAGGTGTTCAAATGTCACTTGTGAGTAGTTTCTTATCATGTATGAGAACATTTGAAGAAATTTGATTGGCTGTACAGCCACACAGGACAAATAGGACAATTGATCAAGAGAACCAGAAGTAGTTGGCAGTAGGCTTTGAGAGGTAGTGGGCAGTAAAGCAAACAGGACTAACCAGCTCTTGGAATAGAGAGCTGTATTCCCCCATGCTTCACCCTTTGGGTGAGAGCTCCGTCATCGGTTCGATAATGCTCCCACACGTTTTTTCTCGTTTAGGGACAGTGGAGAGAGAAAGAAATGTTATGAAACTCTGTCAGGAACCTGAGGGGTTTAGAAACCTCCTGTTAGCCAGGATTCAGTGACACCAAAACGATGATGATGCTTTTATGTAATATTCCCAAATGTGTCACTTATGTTTCATATTATTGGGAAAGTGTCCTGTCTTTTACTGTCGTTCACAGAGCAATGACAAAAAACTAAAAGAAGTTAACACATTTGTAGCATTATTCCCCCCTGATATTTTTGAACTCCACTCCATCCTACCCTTTGTGCAGTATAATGCATCAGAGGAGATGGCTTTATCCACATTACCTAGACTGGGGCACACGCCACATGAACCACATTCATCCATTCATTCAACCGTCCTTTACGTGCTCTCCCATCACGTTAAATGTGTAACGTTCAATGGAGAGATTGGGAGCAATGAGAGAGGGGGCAGTGACCTGACATCAGCTTTAATGTGTGTTTGTTCTTTCCAGGTGAAATCCTAACTGTGAATAAAGGTGGAGATGGACACTTCACAGGTGAGTGCGTGCATAATTGTAGCAGACTGCCAGATGCCAGACTCACATTGGCAGCCTCATTTCAAGAAAATTTGGGATACTGTGTGAAATGTAAATAAAAAGAAAATGCGATTATTTGCAAATCATTTGAAATCTCTTTTCAAATGCTGAAACCGAGACGGGGAAATTAGGTTGTTATTTGAAGAAATAATTTGCTCATTTCAAATTTGATGCCAGTAACCAAGATTTCCAAAAAGCCTTTCAAACTTTTACTCGCTAGAACACAGGACAGTTTTCCACTGTGTCTCATAAGCTTAGAGAAGGGGGCAGTGTTTCTGGATCTTGTGTATATATGTTTTTTTTCTAGCATTGGTCGATGCAGAGACAAACTGTGTAACCACTGATAGTGGTTTTCAGAAGTGTTTCTGAGCCCATGCATTGATTTCCACAACAGAATATTATCTGTTGTTAATGCAGTTCAGTGTAAAGGCCTGGAGAACATTTCTGTCCCTCGCACGACGAGATTTCTATGGAGAATTTAATGATGATATTATGTAAATGAGAAAATTCCTAAATGTTTTGCTTTTTTAAGTTGGGAAATGATATTCCTAAGGTGATGACCACACATTTTATCACAGAGCGATATACGTACTTGTTAGTGGATCGAGGAGAAAGTGCAATCTACACAACAGTTGCCTGCAATGGTGACACTCAAAGGAGATGGACACCACCGAGGCAAACATGTACCGCTGACTCTACGGACGTGTGTTGAGACATGTTGCTGGCTTCAAATTTAGCATATACGTATTTTTCATAAATTTATCCCACTTCTCAGTTTCAACATTTGCTATGTTGTCTTTGTACTATTTAAAAACAAGTTTCAAATCCATGTCATTACACCCTTTTTTCATTTCGTTTTTTTTACAACTTTTCTGCAAATCGTTGTTTTACAGAAATGTACTATATGTGATGTGAAAAGCATACTGGTAATGTATACAATATTTGGGGGATTTTTTTGTGTTTATGTGTTTGTCTGTGTGTATTACATTGTAGAGATAAAAGAGGACCCCAAGAACGGACAGGCCCGCGGCCTTTACATCCCATGTCCTGATGACTACAAAAACTACTGCATCCACGGAGAGTGTCAGTTCCCCAGTATCCTGGCTCAGCCCTCCTGCAGGTACACAGACAAAACAAGTATTACTATATTTGTGAGGACTGTGAAATGGTAGCAGCTGGGGGAAAATTATAGTGCATTAATATCACTACTCAACCATCATTGTGCCTGTATGAAAATGCTGGTCAGTGCAGCCTGTGTTAAGGTGTATTTCATGTGTTTATGTGAAAGTGTGTCCACACTGAATGTGTGCTTTAATTTAAACCTGTGTGACTGCTGTTCAATGTGTTTGTGCATCTGTGTGTCCATCAGTGAATAATGACCAAAAGTGTTTTTAAGCTATTTTTGCCAGTTATTAAAAGCTGGACTGTTACCAGGATTTTTGTGTTTATGAGTTTTATGAGTGTTTGTGTGTGCTTGTATTTCTTACGTAGGGCAAAAACAGTGTTTTCCTAATTGAGTTTTGCCAGTCCTAAAGAGTTCGAAGGCTTGTCCAATTGTTAAGAAAGGTTTCAGGAATGCGTTTGAATTATGTTTACCTTAATGACTGTGGAGCAAGAGGTAGAGTAGTCGTCGCCAGTCCTCAAGGTGCTAGTTCGATCCCTGGCTCCTCCTACACATGTCAGAAGTGTCCTTGAGAAAGACACTGAACCCCACCTTAGTTGCTCCCTGTAAGCGTTGGCCAGCTGCATAGCAGCTCCCCCATCGCTGTGTGAGTGTGTGATTGTGAGTGTAAATGGGTGAATGAGAAGCAGTGTAAGGCACTTTGAGCACCAAGAGGTAGAAAAGGGCTAGCAATGTTCCACTCTGTGTGTGTGTGTGTGTGTGTGTGTGTGTGTGTGTGTGTGTGTGTGTGTGTGTGTGTGTGTGTGTGTGTGCTTTATTTCACTTTCCTAAATATAATATGATTCTTGCGGAGTTGGTAATAATGATTATTAATTTATAATGAGTTATAAACAGGTAGCAATCAATAAGGATATTTTTCTAATAGATATTATGGGGCTACAGTTCATGGATTCTTACACTACAATCAATGAGATTCTATCTATCTTAGTTATTCTTGGCTACAGCATTTTTCCAGTGTAACTTTGACTGAGCTGTGGGTTTAAAAAACCTCACATGAAGCAAGGGGATTCAGGCTTGTTCTGCCTTTGATGGTGCTATTGCCTCTAATCTGCAGATGCTGAAAGAAATCATGTCATGTAAGGTGGATAATCAGGTGTAAAATTTAGCAATTACCAGATAAGTGCTGGAACCCATTTCTTTTTTAATCAGGCTTGTTTATCTTGTATTAATTCGAGTCAGTGTTCTGAGAGGGGCGTGTTGGAGATCATTCCTGCTGTAGAGGAATTCCAGGGTGTTGACCAATCAAACATGACGCACTGCTTCACATGAATCCCATGTTCGATTTTCACTACTTCATAGTGATGTCCGTGTCCTCTTCTCCAGGCTTTGTAATTTTGTTTTACAAGTAACATTTTGATCAGGTGCTAAATTTCATCTTGAATACTCCCACACTGTACCATTGTCATCTGTCTGCCAATAATAATATGTGGCTGTAAAAACACCATGCTGCTGTCAACATCATTAATGACTGATACATCCAGTGTGTCATCACCAGGATCCCAGAAGCTATGAAATTATTTAGTATTGTTTACAGGGGCAGTGAATAAGCATTGATAAAGTTTTCTTTTGAAGACTAAACCCTGAACACTAAAGGACATTTTTATATTAACAATGAAGGAAATGATTGTGTAATTATTGTGTGAGGTTGTTTGTACTGATGAATGTACATAAAATAATCAGCTTTTTTACTGCCCTCTACTTTCCTATGTTGGTTCAGTCTCACTGCTCTCATCTGTTTACAATCGCAGTCTCAGCTCAGAGCAGATGGTCAGAGTTAGCAACTAGCTGGTGAACGGAGCTAAACAACAGTGGCTTCTGGACTTAGATTTGTTAGGTGGCCAGAAACTGTTTCAAATAAGGTGGTATACAAACTCAATATTCAAGTACAAATGAAAGTATTGGCCTAAAAACATTCTCCACTACAAGTACCACTTTAAATTAAGCAGATTGTCTACATTTTTACTTAAAGTACAAAAGTAAAAGTGCTTTACTAAGAAAACAAATGTATGTTAAATAATGCTGATTATGGTAGTTATGGAAACCATGTACAGTAATTAACAAAAATAAGGGTCAAAGATCACAGTTGGTAAAGATGAAGCAAATTTTAACCACTTTGTGTGGTTGTGTGCTGACATGTGGTTAACCCCATAATGACACATGAGCTTTTATTAGTTCTAGATTTGTTTATAAAAATCATATCAGAAAAAGTGAATCATTTAAATAAATAAATAAAATCAGGGTTATTATAAAATCAAAGAAAAGTATAAATACATAAAATGACTAATAGAAAATACTATTTAACTAAAACAAGAGTCTCACATCTCAGAAAAGGCAATTCGATAAAAATGCCTTCTAAGTCAAGGCTTAAAAGATGACACTGAGTCAGACAATCAGATTTCCTCAGGCAGGTCATTTCAGAGTTTTGGAACCATGATGGAAAACGCTCTATCCCCCTCGGTTTTAACCGGGAAGTTGGAACTGAAAACAATTCACTGTCTGATGATCTCATATCTTATAGGTTTGGTCAAACATACACAGGATCATTATTCTGGTAACTACATCATCCACACACACACATTAAACAGCAGTCACACAAGTGCAAATGAAAGAACACATTCAGAGCTGAGACACATTCACATAAGCACATAAAATACACTTCAACACAGGCTGCAATGAGGAGCATTTTCATACAGGCACAATGAGGTTGAGTATTAAACCCACCCACACAGACACACACGCACAGTTCTGCCATCTTTTACAGCCTGATAGTCTAGCAGCCAGGGGGTCTTGGTATCTCTTGCTCCTTATATCTCTCTCCTTTCTTTCTAACCTCCCTCGTCCCAGCCTGCCCAGCCAGGGAGTCTCCTTGCATACAGAACAGTGCCTGTCATGAAAGGCAGTGTGAAAGGCCTCTGCTGCCCCCTACTGGTTGTAGTAATTGGAGGTTATATTGAAACACAGATGTCTCTGTGGAAGCAGGGGCATGTCTGTGAACACGTGTGTGCATGTGTGTGGAAACAGAGCGCAATTCCCAAACAGAACAAGGTTGCACTGTTCATCTAGCACACTGTCAGGTCGAAGGGGGTACAGCATGTGAAGGACACTGTGTGTGTGTTGAAGTATGTGCATGTGTGTATGTTAGTACCAAACAAGGATATGCAGGTGTAGGTGGGTAATAACCTCCCCAGAGACAGGAAAAGCAGAGAGAGAGAGAGAGAGAGAGAGAGATTAAAGGGGGGACCATTTTAGCTCGTCTCTGAGGATAAAGATCAACTCCATTAGTCTGTGTGTGTGTGTGTGTGTCTGTGTGTTCACTGTAAGCTGGCTAAATCTAAAAACACTGATGCTTGTGTGATTTTCATTGTTTTAAAAAAATTGCCAGAATTTGTGTTTTCACTGTTTTCCTCCTAATTACATAAACAAATGCGTATGAAATTTCACTGAAAAAGAAAAAACAAGGTGAACACACTCGCACATGTTTACAGCTGTACAGAAGCTAGACAAACGCACATTTGCCCAGACTGTGATCTAGAGGTTTTTCAGCACCACAAAGCTTGCTCACCTTTTAACCGGGATAGATAACCATAGTAACACATTTTGCCCACCACTGAGTAAGTTAACTTCTGAGAACCAGTTTCATTTCTGTCATCAGTTGTCACTGACCAATCAGCTCACTAAACAGGCCGAGGCATCATTCTCACCAAGCCGGTGTCCTAAAATTTATATTTATATTCATCTTAGACACAAATTGACACGATTGACAATTCAAGTATGTAGTGTGTCGGGCTGCAACCTTTTTAAATTCAATGTTTTATTGTTGTGTTCAGGAGCTCACAGCACTTGATTGAGGTCAGAGAAAATTTGAGCTCTGGATAAATAAAGAAATATGTAATAATTACTTCACACACAGTGTTTATTTGGTTTTAAACGAAGCCTTAATATTTCTTTAACCGTAACTAAGTTTTTTTTCTTTTCTTCAATTTGCACAAACACAAGATATTAAAGGTTAAGCTCGAATATGTGATGTGACATTCCTGCAGTTTATACACCCACCACCATCTTAGCATTCACTTTCCTTTAATTAATGTAGCGCTTCGTTAATTCAAAAAAATATGTTCTGTCGTAACATAATCATCCACTAATTAGAGTACGTCCACACAAAAACCAAAGCACATTTGCAGTTTAGTTGCACAGGAGCATCAGTTTTAGGAGACAGGCTTGTACAGGATCCTGACATTGACATAGGAAGTGAAAGAAGAGTTCGTAACACGCTGAGAAATGAAAAGCAATATTTGTGTGAGTCATAATAATTCTGCTTTTCGAGGCTTTTCAATTCCATTCTGGATTTTCACATAGATCTTCTAAGTCTAAATGCAACATAATGATAATTATAGTTCTATTTAAATTGCACAAGTTCTTTTTTCACGGTCAACCCCACACCCACCAAGGATTCTTGACAATGTGGAGGCTTTTAGACTCTCACCCCTCACTGCAGTTCAAGTTAACACAAGGTTCACACTAACACACGCTGAAGCCCATGATGACCAATCACAGATCTAGCAGTCTCCATGGGGCTATCTGTAGCACACACTAGCTGCAGTGTATATCACGCTGTAGTTACAGTGGCACAGTCACAATGCACTACCCCTTGCTGCACAGCTATTTTTCCAGCAAACAAAGATCCAAAACCAAATTCTGAAGCTGCTTACTGCAGATGTACTCTCTCTCTCCCTTCCTCTGCGAGCTCCCCATCAGTCATGTTTATCTAAACAATCACCTTAAAGAAAAAACCCCAGTCGCCACAGTGTCTTTATCAAACAGGTAGCCTGCTGCTGATGCTTCAATTAGAAACACAAAAATAATGAACCTGTCTCTTAGTGCAAAGAAATGACTCGCTTTCTCTTCTTTCTCCTCACCTGTGTGTATGTGTGTGTGCTATCAGCTGTCACTCAGGTTTTAGGGGCCCCCAGTGTGAAATCAAAGAGTACAATGTCCTCTATGTGGTGCCAGGCTCTGGCAAACTGCACTACGTCCTCATTGCCTCTATCATTGGAGCACTCCAGGTGGTCATCATTTGTGTGGTGGTGCTCTGCATCACCAGGTGAGTCATGCCCTAACACACACACACACATTCAGACTAAGCTTACTAATGAGTCTGGGAGCAGTATTTTCCATGTAGTCTGTATTTGGGAGACACAAGGGGGGCGTAGAGCTCCTGAGCCTGGAGGAAACAGCTAAAAGGTCACCTTGCATCCACCACAGACAGAAAGTACTGTCACTGTCCCTCTGGACTCTCTCACCCACACATACACACGTCTGAAAATAAGTGTTGTGCCCCCAACCACACACACAGATAGTATGTAGCCTGCAGCCTATCTGCCTCCAGCTGACCTAAACAATTTATGACATTTAATAAAGATTTTAAAGGAGTTTTAGCTGAGACAAAACTGCTCCTCTGAGCAAAGGAGAGACAAAGTTATTGAGACAGCCGTTGGAAAGGTGTGTGGTGTGAGAGAAAAATCACTCTCACAGATATACAGTTGCAAATGAAACTCATCATGGACATAACTGCCATGTCAATATTAAACCTGAAGTTGTTTAAGTTGTGTGTGCCAAGAATTTGCTGCAACGGATTTAATTTTGGTTTTCTGAAATCAACACATGTAAGACCCATTTAGATTATTAATTTAGTGGCAGTGAAAGATGATCAATTGATTATCAGTGATCATGGTTGATTTGAACTGGTAGTTTCTCTGTGCCAACAGAAAAAGTGGACATGTCCAAGAAGCTCAGTGCAGATCTGAGAAGGAGGATGGTCTTGTGAAGCCATTACTAAATAACTGCAAATTCCTATTTCACCATTTCAAATAATTGTACATAAATACAAGTTATGGAGAGGTGGGTGTAACTGCTCTCCAAGGTCTGGAAGAATACCCAAACTGTTTCACTCAACTTATAGGACACTGGTTCAGATGGTCAGGAACAATGCAGGAACCTTCATGACATAGTTCTGTCATAAACTGGTCGCAGCTGCAGCACCAGTCTCAACGTTGAGTAGGTTTTACCTTCTCATGGCCTGAAGAAAGAAGCTCCTGCTTCAAAATTAACACCTCCAAGCTCGACTAAATGTTTCTGGAGGAAAGTTTTATGCTTAGATGAGACAAACATTGAGTTGTCTGGTCACGGTGACCAGAGGCATGTTCGACGGAGTAAAAGTGAGACATTCAACATCAAAAACACTGTAGCTACTGGTAAACAGGGTAATGGCAGCATCATGTTCTGAGACTGTTTTGCTGTCAGTCGATGGAATAATGAAGATGGAGAATTACCTCCAAACTACGGTAGATGGTAGAATTTTGGACACAAACTTGGGTGTTTCAAACACACGTCGAAGCTGGTTGTTGTGTGGATAAACCAGGCTAACACAATGATCTTGGAATGGCTTTTGTCAGACAACCCCAAATAAATTTAATTCTGTGCACAGAATTCTAGGTACAGCAAGTGAAAATAAAAATACTGAGCCCTGTTCACCGTACAGGACATGGTTCTCACCTGTTTCTCTGCAATCTGGTGAATAAACCGATGAAAATGAATGAAGGGATTAGCTCAGACATGTACAGCATTTCATCGCCTACTGACACACTCAGTTGAGTGGCCTGACGCCGTTGGAGCAATCGAGCCACAGTTGATGTTTTGTGTTCTGTGAATGTTACTGGAGTTTTATGTGACTTCCACTTATTATTACGGCTTGGCATTCACTTAAAGGACAAACAGGTGGGAGTGGAAAAGGTCATGTCTATGCTTTGCTTCCTGTGTGTGACATTCTTTTACATCTTCTAAAAGGGCCTGCTCCAAAGACTTTCCCTAACGCACAGCACATTATTGCCACATTATTCAATATGTCCTCTAATGTCAACAAAGACCCTTATGAAGGCAAATACTAAAAGTAGTTCATCACGCTCAACTTAACTATCTTCCTGCTAGCACTGTCTTACAGTCAATCATGTCAATCAAGTCTGAGCTCAATATAACAGGATTTTTGGAAGGATATCACCTACACTTTTTTTGTTATATTGCTTTAAGATTTACAGAAACACAATTCTAATAAATTTTTCTTTTGTGTCTACATGAATGCATAAATTTGAGTTTCATCAACAAGTGCAGACCCCTGTAGTAGCACACTGCCATGTATCTTCTCACACGTTTTGTCTTTCTACAGGAAGTGCCCTCGGACCAACAGGATCAACCGACAGAAGCAGAACAATGTCCACTTCAGTACAGAGAACACCATGCGCGCCTCCACTCGACTTATCTGAGCCCGGACTCGTCGGACAGGGTCTCCCTACACTTAACGGAGAACTGTGGCGTTAGATGTTCCCCCTCGGTAGGCCAACCCTGAAAATTAGGATCTGCTTCCCTTCAAACCTCGCCCTCTCTCTTCCCGTACAAACTTTTTAAGAATGCCCAGGGAGGACAGTGGCATGACAAAGACAGAGCAGTGGTGAGAATCGCACGTGGGTAAATGTTGTCATCAGTCACCACTGCTGCCAACCCCCCCTAGCTGCAGATGTGTCTCCTTGCACCTTGTCACTTCCACCCAGGGTTTTTCTGAAAAACGGAACCATGAGGGATTGGGGGGGATTGAGAATACTGAATATGAGTGTGTGTGTGTGTGCGCGTGTGTGAATGTGTATTAGATGTATGAACTTTGGTAAAGGTGGACTAGCTGGTGTCTCTTGTTTGTAGAAGAGGGGTTAAAGCAAATCGGGGTAGTGCAAAGCAGGGTATTGGGCTTTAAATGAGGTGTGTGTTGTTCTGTCTGGGAGGGGGTGGGGTGGGTTTCGGGGCTACACGTGATGCCTTGCACCTTGTGTTATAGGAGACCTTTGACAGAGGGCACAATGTTACTGTAGAGCTCTCTGTTCAGTTGTGACGATGACGTCAGCTACTGTATCTTGGGTTCTATTTCCAATAGTTATTACTACGTTGTCTTGATGGGGTCATTTTTCTGTAAATGTAAATAAATAATTTATATCACGAAATGTAACACAATGTGTCCTTCTCTTCCTTAATATTGCATTTATGTTGTGTTGTGAAAAACAGACTTACATTTTTATAAAAATCTAGGATGTATCAGTACTTCTTTAACTACAATGTTACTGAACAATATGTAATTTTGCGTAGTTTTGATACTTGGAGTACATTTTAGTCATCATACATTAAATAACATTTGGAGGGTCCTTGGTTTAAAAGAGTTACGGCTATATTTACTCTGAGCAAATCTTATCTAAAGATAGAAATAATTCCTCTACCACTGTCCTTTTGCATTCATTTTAAATACTTTCAACATTGTTGAACAATATACATATATATGGTAATACCCTTATGATTTGTATAGTACCCAAACAGTTTCTTCAAAAATAAAGGGATCCACAAACTACTACTTTTAGTGGCTTGAAGTACATTTACTTAAGTAATATAACTGGGAACATTTAGGGGGCATTTTCTGCTACTTTATACTTTGAATTCACTACATTTCAGTGCCAAATATTGGACAATTTCTCTACTACATTTATTTGAGTGCTATGTAGTTACTACATACCTTTCGGAATCTGACACGAAATATAAATTTCAGTATGAGATTGTAATGATCAGTACTATGAATTGTCCTTAAATTACCTAAAAGTATTTGTAATTAAACATTTGATAGACAAAGAAAAATAGCATATGTTAAAATAAACTGTTCTCCACATTATAGTGAGGAACACATGCATCAGTAATTATATTCTATTCCAAAAAGCTGATGTCAAATGAGCCATTTGGCATAAAGAGTAGTTTTACATTAGGAACTTCAGGCTTACTTTTTCTTTTATATGGCCTTTCAAATGCGGGGCTTTTACTTGTAACAAAGTTTGTCTATACAGGGATGATGACTCTTTAAATGATCTAAATAATATTCCTTACAACAATATATATTTTGACATTAACGTCTGGACAAAATCTGATGTAACAGGCTATAAGCAAATTATTTTTATTGTTTTGCTTTGCGTTTTTTTAGTATACATTTTAGCCTATTTACCGCCCATAGAATTGGATCGGCAGTAAGGACATTAAGTAATTGACAGATATGTCAACAAACGAACATTAATCACAACTGCGCCGTGCACCGCCACACGATGGTGCCGTTTTCAACCAGACACAATCTATGTTGCTGTCTGCCGCCGATCCACGGTCACATCATGCGACATCATGCAAACGCTCCGAACAAACGGGGCAAAAGAACCAATGCCCCAATCATTGCAAATATCACTATTATATCTGTACTTTTATGATGACGAAATAGTTGGTTGTCGTGGCCGAGTGGTTAAGGCGATGGACTAGAAATCCATTGGGGTCTCCCCGCGCAGGTTCGAATCCTGCCGACAACGTTCGTTTTGTTTTTTTTCTCGTTTGCAACACATGGTTCATTTTGTGTTTAATAATCATCACGAGACCACAAGGAGGACGATCGCCCAAATTGATGTTTCCATATAAATGTCCTATTGACAGCAATTGTGTGTCTTTGTTACCTGAGTCAAGATGCTCCAGCATCACTGTGCTGAATAGTATAATTTTAAAATGACTTGCAGGATGTCTTTGCATCATTGGGAAGGAAGCTTATTCACTTGGTTACTTTCTGAACATTTTGTACTTCAAGTTTATATCACTTTATACTTACTTTTATTATACAAGAACATATTGTACTTTCCTGATATTTTCTAGAAGAATGGAGATTCTGATTTCAAAGTTTCCCTATAAAAAGTGGTGCACTGTTAAACATCATAATTAGTCTTCTAAAATGACTATTAGTTTTCTTTATTTATTTTATTATGTAGCCTACTTTAGTTTTAACATAAAAAAAGATTGATGTGTTATGCTAACATAACATTTGTTCAACAAAACTGTCTGATTACCCATTATTTAAGCCACCTAAAAGCCATTCATCACAGAATGAGAAAACATCACTGGTCACATTGTTTAATAAGCACTTAGAGACCCCCTTACCCCCATTAGGAGTCTGTTTAAATTTAAACCCAGTTAAAACAAGGCACATGCAGTAGGTATTGTAAATTTTCCATTACCTGTCAGTGTACTTTTTTTTCTGTTGCTGTATATTATGGGATGAGGACCACCATTATTAAATCTTGGATGCAAATGAAAATCTAATGTTAGTCTTTACTTGTGTGGCCATCTTACATTAAACTTACAACTAGCTGCAAACCCAATGATCCAGCTGCAGACTTCAGATAAGACGACTTCATGTCTGTGAACCAGAGGGAAGACACTTTCAATTCTTCCTCTTCTTTACACACTAGATACTGTCTCTTCATTTTTATTTGTCAAAATAAGCATTAAAAAAGAGGTTTACTTTCACTCCAAAGGAATAGGTAACAAATAACTACGAATAACTTCAGTGTGAAAATGTATATTTTTCACATATTATTTTAGCCAAGTTGTAAAGATTTGTCTTGGTATTAGCATCCCAATTGATACATTTAAGATAAACATCAATATTCATCATATACAGAGAGGAAGAATTAAAAAATGTATAATATTAGATTTTTTTACATTTGCAGTAAAAAGGTGGAATGTGTTCTTTGCAATAGAAAAGTAAAGTAGATATAGAGGGGATGGACGAGGAGTTTCTGATACGTATCACATCGGCAGCCATTTGTTAAATTATATAAGACTGACAATGCAGATGTAAACATTTAGCGAAGTATTTTAGAGCAATTAAGTCTTGAAAATAGCAAACATGCAGTAATGAAATTAAGGGGGAGAAAAAACAATGACATTGAAGACTATATTTTATAACCAAACTATTGAATGTGGTTTTGTTGATTATAGTGGTGCATTTAAAGTCATTGTATATATGTATAAAACCCTTTTGAAAGTATTTTATAAATTATTATATAATTCACTTAGCTCCCCCCTAGATCTCCCAACAAGCCCCCACTTAGTTTCAAAATAAATATACATATGATGGGTCAATATGTAATGTTAATCTTTACTTTGTAAAAAGAGGAATAAAAATATGAACCCCAGAAACAATCTCAGATAGTCTTGGGCTCGAGTAAGGTTAAAAAAACAATCACTTTGAAGACGTGTAAGTTCAGTAATTCTGCTACCTAATGCCTACAGATAGGCACTAAACATTGGAATGTGACACTTATCTTAGAAATGCAAAAGTCTTCATCTAGCTCCTTACTATTTAGACAGCAAGCTTGAACATGCAGGGTTGTTTTCTAAGGCTTTCAAATGTAGCTCTTGTATGTGCCAGTGAATGATAATATTTCCTTTATGTGATACATCACTTCTGGGATATTATCAATGGTGTAGAGAAAAACTGGTTTTGAATGAAATAATAATTAAATCAACCTTTTTTGCTGGGAGGCATGTGTCTGTCATTTCATACTTTGGGAAGCACCAGCATGAATGACTGGCCACAAGAACCCCCACATTGATTTTACAATCAAGAAACTTTACCTCACCTCCTTTGGCAGGGAGGGATCGGCCCATTGGTTTGAAAACTGATGGTGACGGACACTAGAAAAATATACACTCACAGCAACAAACAAGTACACACTTGCATACGCAGCAATTCCTCAGGTTCTGTGTGTAAAGCACGGAAATTGGTCCATTAGCTTCAGAATTGATAGCGTCACAGAAATCACATGCCACACACACACACACACACTTTCCTGCCGAAGTACAAGGCCACCTTTAAGTGAGGGTGTGTCTAAAACACGCTGGTCAGTGAAAAGGGGTCATTTAAAGAACTATCACCATCTGTTTTGGTCCCAGCATGTCATTTTCCCCTCCGTGGGGTCCTTTGATTTAGTGACAGAAGTGGAACATTGCTTCCCTGTGTGAGCTGACGTCCAGTCTGAGCTGGTTATAGATATCAAACAGTGCTGTGCATCCATCACTTCATCTGGGTATGACCATCTGTGTGCTACTGTTGTTGGTTATCACAAGCATTAGGGGTCCAGTTAAACACTGATCAGGGAACAAATTTGATGTGTTTCTTGCAGATATCGTATATTCAGGCAAAACTGACAGCGCACGTGTGTGAGTGATTCCTTTAACAAACTCACTTGTACTATTGTTTCAAACTATTATGGCAGCAATGTTGCTCAGGCCTGACGCTGTACAAACATCATTTAGTCTCAGATACCATTTATTTTGTGGATATGCATTTATTTTACCTTATCTTCTTGGTCTCATCAGTGTTTTACTAATGGATGAAATGACTACAGTATTTCACATTGATCTGTTGCTCTGTTCTGAACTACAAAAAATTAAAATCCAACTCTGCAGTTAAACTTTTTGAAGCTTTTTAGTTTATATGTCATGGCATTTTTTAAACCCACTAAATCCACACCTAACAACCGTCCTTCACCAAAAGATCGAATAAACACTACTATATATTACCTACGCAGCCCATAACAAAAGACAGACAAAATGAGCTGAAAGATACAGTGAGCAATTTAGCAGCTATGGATCCGGATCCTTCTGTCACGAGTTGGTGGAGGCCAAAAACAGCTAATACACCGGCCAATTCCAGTGTCACGTCACATGAATGTCACTGTAAATTATCAGCCGTTATCAGTCTCTAGTTCAGTAGGTTGCCTACTCCCTGACAGCATTGTACTTTTGAGATGTGTGGCTGATCTAATATGAAAGCATGTCTCACATTTGATCAGCCATAAGTCCACATCAGACCATTCTACAGATCTCCACCCACATCAGGTTCAACGCTCTCACTCTAGCTTAGAGTATTGGTCAACTCAACAGCACCTGAACTCCCTCATCAAGGTCTACATTCCCTCCCACCCACTGGACTCTACCAACTATTGGTGTCTGGTGATGGCATCACCGAAAGATCCCAACCAGAACTTTTCAGTGATCCCATGATGGTGAAAGACCTACCAAACTGACGTTTCTGCAACTTATGGTGCACGTCAATCTTAAGAAAAAAAAAATTCTTTCTATCATATCCTGAGAATCTCATGAAACATTTCTTCTCATTCAACATTTGCCTGGTTTGCTTCAGCCTAATAGTATTCATTTGAAAGTAACAGTTATTAAAAGAGAATCAATATGAGTATTTCCTTCTTAATATCAGAGAAGAATGACACAATTGTCACTGAATTCCCTTTAAAAATACCTCAACATGTTTTTGCCTCTGTTTATAACATGGTGACAATTACAGTAAGGTGGTAACAGAGACATGGCTCCTCGCCAACCTTTGTGAAAGGTAAAAATGACAGTGGGTTGGTGCTTCGGGCCAAACAAACTAGTCAGGGTACCTTTAGAGAAACAAACAAATATAATTACTTACTTTTAGACTAATGCATCTAAATAATCTTCCACTGCGTGAAACTATGTTTCATTGTCAAACATGTTCATACACCATTCCTGCAAAACCAGTCAGCCACCTCAGGAGTCTGCCAAAGAGCCAACCGTTACAGCAATGCCACAACATCTCCGCTGAAAGTTTTAAAGGAGTTCCAGTTTTCCAGGATGCAAATCTCACCTTATAGTAAGGTGAGCAAGTAATTCTTGCTGAGGTATTGAAAAAACTGCTGAAAACAGAACTCTTCCGCATCTTCCTATGCACTTAAATCTCTTTAAAAATAAAAAATAATCCTTTCTGCTCTTTCACACTTGCATCTTGCGAACTGTGAACATCACACTTGCATCTTGCGAACTGTGAACACTTTTGTGATGGACTTTGCTTTGATGTTTACTCGTTGACTTAGATTTTTGCTGCCTTGTACCTCATTTGTAAGTCGCTTTGGATAAAAGCATCTGCTAAATGACTAAATGTAAATGTATTTATATCACAAAACTCACTAAACAGTTGGTTGAACTCGGTCAACAGTTTGATTTCCACCTCCTCATAGTAGCCATCATCCTTCATTAAACAGCATATCTCTTTTGTTTTGCCAACTGGTCCAACTTGACCGTTCTTGTGTCTATCAGATTTTGCAAAGCATTCTTCATGGTCTTGACACTTGGCTTTGCCTGTTGGTTTTCCACATTAACTGGATCAATTTCTCTTTCCATTATTGGCAGAGTAGTGTTTAGCCCATGTAGAGAAGGTTTCTTACTAATGTAGAGGCGATCTTACTTGAATCTGATGGTCCAGTGGGTACTTCACTCTGGAGATTGTTATATTTACGAATATTGAACATTTATTGTATTACTGGACAACAAACTTAAAAGGTAACCTTCAAAGGCAAACATCAAAGCTTAATGATATAACTAATGACATCATCATTACGCCTACACGTAACACCATAAAAATACAGTAGAGTACATAATACACAACATAAACAAAAACAGAAGAAACCCTGGTTGGCTCATACAGACGGTCCTAGGTTTAAAAGAGTTACTGCTATATATATACTAAATCTTACTTAAAGATGTAAATAATGTGTCCACCACTGTCCTTTTGCATTAATTTTAAATACTTTTAACATATACATATATGGTAATACCCTTATGATTTGTATAGTACTTGCTACAAAGACCCAAAGATTTTCATCAAAAATAAAGGGAGCCAAGAAACTGGAAAGCACTTTTTTTCTAGAAGTACTTCTATTTTCTGCTACTTCATACTTTGAATTCACTACATTTCAGTGCCAGATATTGGACAATTTCTCTACTACATTTATTTGAGTGCTATGTAGTTACTACATACCTTTCAGAATCTGACAAGAAATACAGAAATAAGATTGTAATGATCAGTACTTACAAATTTTACTTAAATGACATCAAATAATTGACTTGGATCGGCAGTAAGGACATTAAGTAATTGACAGATATGTCAACAAACGAACATTAATCACAGCTGCGCCGTTTACCGCCACAAGATGGTGCCGTTTTCAACCCGACACAATCTATGTTGCTGTCTGCTGCCGATCCACGGTCACATCATGTGAGTTGAAGGGTGTGGAAGAAATTTGGGAAAAAAATAAAGAAATGATTTGGGCAACAGTGGCAATATTACTATTTGATCATATGTTTAAACTCAGTACATCGTTGGTTGTCGTGGCCGAGTGGTTAAGGCGATGGACTAGAAATCCATTGGGGTCTCCCCGCGCAGGTTCGAATCCTGCCGACAACGTTTGTTTTGTTTTTTTTCCGTATGCAGCACATGCTTGCTTTTGTGTTTAATAATCATCACGAGACCACAAGGTGGACGATCGCCCAAATTGATGTTTCCATACAAATGTCCTATTGACAGCAATTGTGTGTCTTTGTTACCTGAGGCAGGATGCTCCAGCATCACTGTGCTGAATAGTATAATTTTAAAATGACTTGCAGAATGACTTTACATCGTTGGGAAGGAAGCTTATTCACTTGGTTACTTTCTGAACAATGGACATTCCAGTGCATGTTGTTGGACAGGCAGCAGGGTGATTCTGATTTCAAAGTTTCCTTATAAAAAGTGGTGCACTTTTGTTAAACAACACAGAATGAGCTAATGCATTATCGTACCCTTGAGCAATTGCAAAGCTCATAATACCACCCATATCCCCCAAGATTTGGTGCCTTAGAAAACATCACAGTCACATTGTTTAATAAACACTAGAAGACCTACACCCATTAGGAGTCAGTTTAAATTGAAACCCACATGGAACAATGTCAAGGCCATCCATGCTTTCACTTTCATATCCTTTCCCATTCTGACCCCTAATTAAAAAATAAAAAGCCCCTGCAGGTTGGCCCCTGGCAACACACCTATAGTATTTGTATACGCAGAACCAGTCATTGTAATCCTGTCAGTTTCCTGACTATTTCTGCTGGTTTAAGCTCAAATCTAGTGGGCCCAAGGCCAGGGAGGAGCAGGAAGGAAATTTGTGTGAATGTCTGTGAGTATCTGCTCTCATCTGAGGTGGAGGAATGCGGTGAACACTATCATTAATGGAAAAGACCATCCCCAAAGAGGATTTCTTTTTACTTCAACAAAAGTTCCCACAGTTGATGTTTCCTTTTACAGAAACACCAGTATACAGCAGGTTGGTGCCCAAAAAATGTTCCCAGAAATAAAACAAGGCACGTGCAGTAGGTATTGTAAATTTTCCATTACCTGTGATCGTACAATTTTTTTCTGTTGCTGTATATTATGGGATGAGGACCACCGTTATTAAATCTTGGATGCAAATTAAAATCTAATGTTAGTCTTCCTGATTAAACGTTGACAGAACGTGTGTGGCCATCTTACATTCAACTAGCTGCAAACCCAATGATCCAGCTGCAGACTTCAGATAAGACGACTTCATGTCTGTGAGCCAGAGGGAAGACACTTTCAATTCTTCCTCTTCTTTACACACTAGATACTGTCTCTTCATTTTTATTCGTCAAAATAAGCATTAAAAAAGAGGTTTACTTTCACTCCAGAGGAATAGGTAACAAATAACTACAAATAACTTCAGTGTGAAAATGTATATTTTTCCCAAATTATCCAAGTGCCAAGTGGGCTCTAGGTAAAGAATTTGTCTTGGTATTAGCATCCCCATTGCTACATTTAAGATAAACATTAATATTCATTATATATACAAAAGAACAAAAAAAATGTATAATATTAGATTTTTTTACATTTGCAATAAATATATGAGCCAAAGCAGGGTTTCCACTGTTTTTATTTATGTTGTGTATTTTGTATTGCGTACTGTAACAGTGTTTGTACTGATGATGTCATTAGTGCCATCATTTGGCTTTAGATACTTGTCTTTGATAGTTGCCTTTGTAGTTTACCTTTTAAGTTTGATTGTCTGGGGCCAAGAGAACGATGCATGGCAAAGGTTTGTTACAAGAGACGCGATGCAATCAGAACTATGCTGGGTTGGATAGTCAAAAGAAGGTGGTTGCAACAGAGCCAAGGATGAAATAACGTAAGTTGCATAGCTGTTGCCAAGCTGGAAAACCTGTGGAATCAACAGTTTAAGTATGACTTTCCAGAGTGAGGTCAAGATGACAACGTGCTACAACTCTGAACAGAAAGTTTCTCAGAAATCCCTCATTTAACATGGATTATATGGCCTTCATGAATGATACAATCACCAAAAAATATGCAGTGAAGGTTCCAGATAAGGACCTTGGCCGCAGTGATGGAACGGTTTGGTACATTCCCCATCATGGGGTGTGTCATCCGTAAAAGCTTAAGCTTTGTGTGGTGTTTGACTGTGGGGCGTCTTATCAGGGAACCTCATTGGATGAGCAGCTCCTTCAAGGACCAAATCTTACCAGCACAATAATTGGTGTTCTGACTAGGTTTCGTCAGGAGCCTGTGGCAACAGTCTAGATGTGGAGGCCATGTTTCACCAGGGAAAGGTCCTGTCAGACGACGCTGACCTACTCAGATTCTTACGGTGGCCAGATGGTGACACTAGTCAGCCGATGGCAGAGTACAGGATGGAGCCACTTCATCGCCTAGTTGTGCTAGCTATGCACAACACACATCTGTTTGATGCCTGCACAGTAACGATTTCCAACGAGTTTGATAGACCCATAACCAAGGTCTGTTTGCTCCAAGGATCAGAGTGAGACAGTGGTAAAGACTGATCTCCTACGGTGTGTTAAGTGCTGGTAACCTCTGGCACCAGAAGAAAAAAGAGAGAACACCATAGAAGAATAGTCATAATATTTGTAGGTTATTGCATGATGTGTTTGTTTGCAAAAGTAATTTAGTAATTCACAGCATTAAGTTTGTGAATATTTCTAATATTGGAGCACAATTGGGGCCTGGGTATGTAAGAGCCAACCAGGGTTTCCTCTGTTTTTGTTTAAGTTGTTTATTATGTATTGCGTTCTGTATTGTGTGCTGTGTTATGTATACTGAGAATTTCATTAGTGACATAATTTAGTTTTGATAGGTGTCTTTGATAGTTGCCTTTGTAGTTTACCTTTTAAGTTAGTTGTCAAGTGGTCAAGTGAGCAATCCTTAGCAAAGGTTTGTCAAAAGAAACACAAGTGTTCAGCTCAGCTATGGAAGGGAGCAGACATGACAAGAAACAATGACAAAGATTATATTTTATAACCAAACTATGGAATTCAGTTTTGTTGATTATCGTAGTGCATTTTAAAGTCAGTGTAAATAAGGCATTTTGAAAGCATTTTTGAAATTTTGAAAGCATTTTATAAATATAAAGAACTGGACATGTTGCTGTCCCACTTCCCAGAAGATGGCACTCCTCTCATCGTCATGGGAGACCTGAACATTCACCCAGAGAAACCACAGGCGGCTGATGTGTTTGCTCTTGTAAACACATTTGACCTGAGTCTGGTCTCCACTCCTCCGACCCACAAAGCTGGCAACAACCTCGACCTCATCCTCACCCGGAACTGCACCACAGACAACATCTTGGTCACTCCTCTGCATGTATCGGATCATTTCTTCATTCAACTCACAGTCCTTATCCCGAGACCTTCGCAATCTCCTCCCACACTTGTAACATTCCGGCGCAACCTCAGGTCTCTCAACCCGGATCGATTCTCCTCGCTGGTCTCCGCAACTCTGCCCCAAACACAGGACCTCTCCATCTGCGATGCAGATGCAGCCACAGACAGTCTTTGCAATACACTCTCATCATGTCTGGATTGTCTCTGTCCTATGTCTTCGAGACCCGCCCGTCTCTCACCTTCTAATCCGTGGCTCACTGATGGGATCCGTGAACAACGCACCACGCTCAGGAGTGCTGAGAGGAAGTGGCGCAAATCCAAGACTCCATCTGCCCTTGCTGAGTATCAGAATTTCTTTGGACCTTTTTCTCACAGTGTCACCAGGGCAAAGATCAACTACTACCAGGAGAAGCTCAGCAACACCACAGACACCAGAAAGCTGTTCTCCACTTTTAAATCACTCATCTACCCACCTTCACCACCGCCATCTACCTCTCTCACTGCTGACAACTTTGCCAACTTTTTTACCAACAAGGTGGCAGCTATCAGCTCACAGTTCTCTCCTCCAGATGATGACATCCATCTAACCTCTTCCAACACTGCAATGCTCTCATCATTTGCAATTCTGACTGAGGATGATGTATCCACCCTCCTCCTCTCTAATCATCCGACCACCTGCACTCTGGATCCAATCCCTTCCACTCTTCTTCAAGCAGTTGCACCTGCACTCATGCCAGCTATTACACAAGTCATCAACACATCTCTCAAAACAGGGACTTTTCCAACCTCTTTCAAGCAGGCCTTGATTACCCCACTGCTCAAGAAGCCTTCTCTTGATCCCTCTGTAGTGGAGAACTACAGACCTGTCTCCCTCCTTCCTTTTCTGGCCAAGACAATGGAACGAGCAGTCTTCAACCAACTCTCAGACTTCCTTTCCAAGAATAACCTCCTCGATGTCAACCAGTCTGGCTTCAAGAGGGGTCATTCCACGGAAACGGCACTCCTGACTGTTGTGGAATATCTTCGAGCTACAAAAGCCACAGGTCAATCATCTGTCTTAATTCTTCTTGATCTATCATCAGCCTTTGACACTGTGAACCATCAGATACTCTTGTCCACACTCTCTGACTTGGGCATCTCTGGATCAGCTCTAGACTGGCTTTGTTCTTACCTATCAGGACGAAGCTTCAAGGTATCCTGGAGGGGGCATCTTTCTAACTCTCATAGCCTCTCTACCGGTGTGCCGCAGGGCTCAGTTCTTGGTCCTCTCCTCTTTTCTATCTATACTTCATCCCTAGGTGCTATCATTCACTCACATGGTCTTTCCTATCACTGCTACGGTGATGACACACAGCTCTTCCTGTCCTTTCCACCGGACGACTCCACTGTCTCATTGCGTATTTCTGCCTGTCTCTCAGACATCTCAGCCTGGATGAGTGAGAGACACCTTCAACTCAACCTCTCTAAGACCGAAGTCCTTGTCTTCCCAGCCAGACCTTTGATGCAACACAACATCAGCATCAACATTGGATCTACAGTGATTGTCCCCACTAATTCAAAAATCTGGGGGTCATCATCGACGACCAACTGAGCTTTAAGGACCACATCTCCTCAGTCTCTAGGGCTTGCAGATTTGCTCTTTACAACATCAGGAAGATCAGACCCTACATCACGGAATATACAACCCAACTCATTGTACAGGCGCTGGTCACATCTCGTCTTGATTACTGCAACGCTTTGTTGATGGGGTTACCGATATCCACAATCAAACCCTTGCAGATGATCCAAAATGCGGCAGCTCGCCTAATTTTTAATCAGCCAAAAAAGACCCATGTCACACCACTTTTCAGATCTCTACACTGGCTTCCTGTTGCTGCTCGCATCAGGTTCAAAGGTCTGTCTCTTGCTTACAGGGTTGTTAACTCGACAGCTCCCGCTTACCTCAACTCACTCATTCAAGTCTACAATCCTTCTCGCCCGCTGCGGTGTGCCAACGAACGACGTCTGGTGGTCCCAGCACTGCATAGAAGACACCAAGCAAAACTGTTCAGCGCAATGATCCCACGATGGTGGAACGAGCTACCAAACGCGGCACGCTCAGCTGATTCTCTCCCAATATTCATAAAACTACTGAAAACTGAACTCTTCCGCATCTTCCTATGCACTTAAATCTTTAATATAAAAAAAAAAAAAAAAAAAAAACCCTTTCTGCTCTCTTGCACTTGTATCTCGTGAACTGTGAACACTTTTCTGATAGGACTTTGCTTTGATGTTTTCTCCTTGACTTAGATTCTTGCTGCCTTGTACCTCACTTGTAAGTCGCTTTGGATAAAAGCGTCTGCTAAATGACTAAATGTAAATGTAAATGTAAATGTAAATAAATTATTCCATATTATATACAGTAAGGCGCTTACTAAGCTCATATCAGAAGGAAGATTGATGCATTCACTTAGCTGTCCCCTAGATCTCCCAACAAGCCCCCACTTAGTTTCAAAATAAATATACATATGATGGGTCAATATGTAATGTTAATCTTTACTTTGTAAAAAGAGGAATAAAAATATGAACCCCAGAAACAATCTCAGATAGTCTTGGGCTCGAGTAAGGTTAAAAAAACAATCACTTTGAAGACGTGTAAGTTCAGTAATTCTGCTACCTAATGCCTACAGATAGGCACTAAACATTGGAATGTGACACTTATCTTAGAAATGCAAAAGTCTTCATCTAGCTCCTTACTATTTAGACAGCAAGCTTGAACATGCAGGGTTGTTTTCTAAGGCTTTCAAATGTAGCTCTTGTATGTGCCAGTGAATGATAATATTTCCTTTATGTGATACATCACTTCTGGGATATTATCAATGGTATAAAGAGAAACTGGTTTTGAATGAAATAATAATTAAATCAACCTATTTTGCTGGGAGGCATGTGTCTGTCATTTCATACGTTGGGAAGCACCAGCATGAATGACTGGCCACAAAAACCCCCACATTGATTTTACAATCAAGAAACTTTACCTCACCTCCTTTGGCAGGGAGGGATCGGCCCATTGGTTTGAAAACTGATGGTGACGGACACTAGAAAAATATACACTCACAGCAACAAACAAGTACACACTTGCATACGCAGCAATTCCTCAGGTTCTGTGTGTAAAGCACGGAAATTGGTCCATTAGCTTCAGAATTGATAGCGTCACAGAAATCACATGCCACACACACACACACACACACACTTTCCTGCAGAAGTACAAGGCCACCTTTAAGTGAGGGTGTGTCTAAAACACGCTGGTCAGTGAAAAGGGGTCATTTAAAGAACTATCACCATCTGTTTTGGTCCCAGCATGTCATTTTCCCCTCTGTGGGGCCCTTTGATTTAGTGACAGAACTGGAACACTGAGCTGGTTATGGATATAAAACAGTGCTGTGCATCCATCACTTCATCTAGGTATGACCATGGTACTGTTGTTGGTTATCACAAGCGTAAGGGGTCCAGTTAAAAACTGATCAGGTAACAAATTTGATGTGTTTCTTGCAGATATATATTCAGGCAAAACTGATAGCGCACGTGTGTGAGTGATTCCTTTCAGCCTGACGCTGTACAAACATCATTACCTACACAGCACATAACAACAGACAGACAAAATGAGCTGATGGATACAGTGAGCAATTTAGCAGCTATGGATCCGGATGCTTCTGTCACAAGTTGGTGGAGGCCAAAAACAGCTAATACACCGGCCAATTCCAGTGTCACGTCACATGAATGTCACTGTAAATTATCAGCCGTTATCAGTCTCTAGTTCAGTAGGTTGCCTACTCCCTGACAGCATTGTACTTTTGAGATGTGTGGCTGATCTAATATGAAAGCATGTCTCACATTTGATCAGCCAGAAAGGACACACATCAGACAATTCTGCAGATCTCCACCCACATCAGGTTCAACGCTCTCACTCTAGCTTAGAGTATTGGTGAACTCAACAGCACCTGAACTCCCTCATCAAGGTCTACATTCCCTCCCACCCACTGGACTCTACCAACTATTGGTGTCTGGTGATGGCATCACCGAAAGATCCCAACCAAAACTTTTCAGCTCAGTGATCCCATGATGGTGAAAGACCTACCAAACTGAACGTTTCTGCAACTTATGGTGCACGTCAATCTTAAGAAAAAAAAAAATTCTTTCCATCATATCCTGAGCATCTCATGAAACATTTCTTCTCATAGCACTTTGCTTTTTTGTTTTCTCCTTGACGTAGATTTTTGCTTTGGTTCTCACTTGTAAGTTGCTTTGGATCAAAGGAGCATGACAAGTGATGTAATAAGTCAAAACATGAGTAACTATGGTGCTGGTAACAACAGATACTATCCACTGGGATGCAGTAGAAGGGGCTCCACTTAGGGGGGTATTGATGCAGTGGTGGTACAGTACCTGTATTAGGGGTTTAAAGGGGGTTATATTATTGCAAAATCTGCATGTGGTTGTTGGGGGCCCTTCTTCCCAATTTTAATTTGGCGTGGGCCAACATTTGCCTGGTTTGCTTCAGCCTAATAGTATTCATTTGAAAGTAATAATTATTAAAAGAGAATCCATATGAGTATTTCCTTCTTGATATTAGAGAAGAATGACACAATTGTCACTGAATTCCCTTTAAAAATACCTCAACATGTTTTTGCCTCTGTTTATAACATGGTCACAGTCACAGTAACAACCAAGTTACAAGTTACAACTGAGGTGGTAACAGAGACATGGCTCCTCGCCAACCTTTCTGCATTTGTGAAAGGTAAAAATGACAGTGGGTCGGTGCTTCGGGCCAAACAAACTAGTCAGGGTACCTTTAGAGAAACAAACAAATATAATTACAAACTTTTAGACTAATGCATCTAAATAATCCTCCACTTTGTGAAACTGTGTTTTATATTCAAACATGTTCATACACCATTCCTGCAAAACCAGTCGGCGACCTCGGGAGTCTGCCAAGAGCCAACCGTTACAGCAATGCCACATCATCCCCGCTGAAAGTTTTGAAGGAGTTCCAGGTAGGTTTCCCAGGATGCAAACCTTATTCACTCCATGAAACTTGCAGGAGCATGTTTGTTAAAATGAAGGAATATGCTGAATGCTATTCCTCCTGCAGGAGCTTTGCCTATTATCTCTTTCTACAGAGTATTGATTTAAACATGAAAACTTACTTTAGCAAAATGACAAAAAACTCACTAAAAGAGAAGGCCATATCATAATAACCCCAAGCAGAATATTGAAAATCATAACTGGCAGTTGTTCAATTTGCAAAACTCAAATTCAAACACTACTGTAGTCATCAGATCTAGGTCATGCACTTGCATTTCTTATCCTGCAGAGGGCCAATACAACCGTATTGTTCCAGGCACATATGAACTTGGAATGATGTCCATCCACTAGCTTTTCTAATCTCTCTAACACCGTGTGTCCATGGTGTCATTTTTGTTGAGTATTCCATTAGATAAATAGAAAAAAAATGGAAATGTGTATGAAACATGTACAGTATGAGACCACCAGGACGGAATCTAGGAAAGTTGAAGATAAGTTGCAGAGAGAGGAAGAAAGAGGGGAAAAGGAGGAAGACAGCTGGAAGAATGACAGGATGTTATAACATCAAGTCCAACTTCTGGGTACAGGAGATCACACTTTTACTGTATGGGCTAAAGAAGTGCAAGGCAAAGTATTTGGACAAGTGTGTGTCTAGGGGTCCCACTCTGGCAGCTTTAAAGCTTGTTGAATGAGTAACCTCACAATGAAGTGTTAATCTTGACATGGGAGAATGTGTAGACCACTTGTTCCTAAACTTATATCTTCTGGAAAGACTGAGTTGAAACAGAAAGAGGTCAAATTATGGCTATCATGTCAATAAAAGTGCCGGCCACTTTTTAAAAGGAGTAGCTTTCTTGCTTCTGTCACCTATAGCACGTTTGCTTTGCCTGGCTTTGATATTGAAAAGTGTGGGAAAAGACTAACCTGGCAGACACCTATGAATTAGAATAACTCTTTGGAATAACTCTTTTGGTTTTATTAAGTAATCCAGCAAATAACCCTCCCACTTTATGGACTAAACAAACAAGATATAACATGCTGATGAAAGACCTTTCAATGTTTCCTTTAGTTACCAGTCATTGTGCTAAGCTCAGCAAAATGTTTCCTGACTGTATCATAATTTTCAAGTAGGATTTTAAGGTGTGTATATTTGTGTGGATACTTTCCTCCTCTTTTGCTTTGCTTTCACCACATTTCAGAGGGAAATATCTGCAGTTATTTATTTACAACAGTAAGTTTCTTGTGCATATATATTAATTAGTAGTAACGGAGTGCAGTAACTTGTTTGAAGATTTTCTTCTTTACTAGGAATATGTTCCAAAGCTTATTTTGTAGAGGTGCTGTAAAAGCCTCCTGCGATCCAGACTCACTGAACAATAGCAGCAGTGCAGACATTCACTTCTAAAAGTTTTTGAGCTAAGCTCACTCTTCAACCCATCAGAATCAGTGAATTTTGCTTGATTAGTGAGTTTTACAGCATTTTAATTTTATTTATTTTGATAATGACTAACATACACTAGTCACAAAACTTTAGGGATATTGGACTTTTGGGTGGATTTTATCGAAAATTGAAAGAATTCATACTATGGCGATATTATATCATAAAAGTAGGGCTAATTTCTTCATGTCAAACAATTAATTGAAACAAAAGCTAACAACAGTGGTGACCACAACAAAAAAGGTCAACGTCTCAATAATTGGTCAATTGTTAGTTGTCGTCTTGGTCTCATGATGTCAAAATGTTAACGGCATGATGAAGAGGACAGTTTAAATGCAGACTGTTATTGAACTAGAATATTTAGTGGTTGATTCGTGAATCAGACGTGATCCATGATTCACATTGTGATTTTTCCATTAATCACCTTGTGAAAGAACAGCATGTTATGCAATAACACTGAAACATTGAACAGTTGGACATGTGCATTCAAACGTTTAGAGAAGGTCAAATTAAGTTCATCTATAAAGGTTATATTGCATTATCAGGTGCATTCCGAAATTTCAAAAGTAGAATATCCCTGACTTTGTGTGAGTAGTGCATGAAATCCTGTGTGGAGTTCGGTGCATAGCAGAGCAGGGAGAGGGAGGGCTGGGTGGAGCACTGTGTTGTATGTTGTAGCCTTAAATACACATTTGAATGCAAGATTTATTATTTTTTAAATACTATTGTATTAGTACTTTCTCCACCACAGTGGAGAAACAACCACAATCAAACTCTATTTCCCGATACGTTGCCTTACAATTCTAAACATGTATCAACTGTTACAACAAATCTGGGGGCAGGAAAACTCATTGAAATCACTTCAGCAAGTATGGAAATAACAACACAATAAAAAAAAATTGACAGTTTTACTATTGTGATTTAGATCTTGGGGCATATACTGTGAGCTTTGTTATTCGACAAGGTGTGTCTTTTTTTGTTTGCATAAATAGGTACAGAAAGCCAAATCTCACTTTACTGGTATTAAGACTTTGTATTGATTTTAGATGATGATTGACTTAGCCTTTGCCAAATCAGACTGAATCAAATAAAACTCAGGTGTGGGCTTGAACGCTTTCCATTAACTGGAGTGACACTTCTTACACAGTAGGTTTTTTTTGCACGGAAATAATCACACAAATAAACACACACATGCTTGTCTCATTATGGAAACGGACCTCCAGGCATTCTTGATGCGACAGATGGACACATTCCTTTTAAACACCACATATTTATTTGGTTTTAAAACGTGCTCAAATTGAAAGAGTGATTGTGTTACTGTGAATAAAAGATTTACAGTGACGACGACAAAGAGGACGCTTGAAAGAGAGGCCAGGGCACAGATGAGCTCATTGTTGAAACAGGGATTTCCACATTTCCATGTCAGTGTGGCCCATGCCATGACACCAAACTCAAAAACAAGAGTGCAGGGGAAGGGGCACACAGCAGGCACACCCAGACATATGCTAACATGCAACCACTGAAACACACACTTTTAGCTGACTTGAACATAACCTAAAGGATAAAAAAGGGAAGATGATTTACCTCAGCCCACAGCAAAATTCAGCCACGTTTCTGAAGAACACAAGAACGCAGGCTCATGCTGATTTTAGTCATAGTGTTAGTGGGGGTTTATTCATTCGTTAGTTGCACACAAAACCTATTACACACACATATGTCGCTCCATTACAGTCCAGTCCAACTTAGTAGTCTACAATACAAAACACAGCAGCAAGTGCAGAAAACAAAAGGAGCTCTCACACATATTTTGTAAAGGCAGCCAGGCATGCACAGAGTGGAATGGTTAGCAGTCTCATGAAAACACACAGCCAGCAAGTGTAAAAGGAAGGACACACATACACACACTGACATGCACACACGAACTTGTTTTTATTTTGGAGCCTTACCATAACTTTAACAACAGGCAGTACCTAAAGAAGCCTAACCCTTAACCTAACCTTAAACCTTAGGTACAGTATAAACTTTTGGGGCCCAACATGTGGTCCCCCATGAACATTCATGTCCCCACATGCAGTTTGTAGATGGATTTTGGGCTCCACCATGTCACACACACACACACACACACACACACACACACGCACGGGAGCAATTCTATCTCTGGCCTGTTCTAAGGCTTGGCCTGCACGGTTTCCGTAGCAACCAGGCCCCTCCCGTTGGCTTTCAGGGGAGGGAGGTGTTTTGGAAGCTCACCGCGTGTTTGTGCGTGTCTGTATGGACAGAGAGAGACAGTAAGGGGCGTGGGTGTTGAACCAACTCCAAGAAGTAAAACACCCTGCCGTCAGTTCTCAGCTGGAGCGTGTGACAGCAGCACCTGTGAGTCAGTAAAACTCCACTCCCCAACTACTTGTGCTTTACAGCGGGGCTTCTAACCACCTGTGAACCATGGAAGAAGACGCGTCCCACGCCGAGCCCAGCAGCGTCTCCGGCAGCCCCCACACCATCCCGCAGCAGCAGCCCGAAAACGCGGAGCTCCTCATCCCGAGCTTCACCCCATCGTCGGCCCAGTCCTCCCCGAGCCCGACTGGTACCCTCACCCGACTGGGCTTCAAACTTCCAACCAGCCCGACCGCAGCTGGGCCGGGCAGCCCGGTCGACCGCGGCCAGGTGAGCGCCATCACCGTGGTGGCGCTGCTGGACAAGCTGGTCAACATGCTGGAGGCGGTGCAGGATAACCAGCAGCGGATGGAGCTGCGGCAGGCCGAACTGGAGGGCGCCGTGCGGGTTGTGCAAGGAGACGTGACCCGCCTGTCCAAGAACCACGTCAGCACCTCCAACAGCGTCGGCAAGCTGCTGGAGCGCTCCCGCAAAGTCAGCAACCACCTGAAGGATGTGAAGGAGCGCTTGGACAAACAGGCGGTGCATGTGAAGAAGCTGGAGGCAAACCACAACCACCTGCTCAAGAGGAACCACTTTAAAGTCCTCATCTTCCAGGTGAGTGAATGTGGCGGTAGAAAGAGAAGAAACAACGCCTAGGATCACACGAAGCCATAAATCCCGTTCTTCAGTCTCACAGCCAAAAGATAATTACTGCCTTATAGTGGTGGACCACTCAAACAGTTTTACACACCAAATTCACAGAATCCCTTTCTGATTTAAAACTTCTGTAGCTGCTGCAGGGAAGTCTACAGAAAATAACCCGGTGACGTCATGAGGGTTATCTGGTAATGGGCTGTAGATATAACGTAGGCTGACAGATAGAGGTGGGTAATAGATATCTTGTGTTACAAACTGGAGTTGTCGAATATGAAAAGAAGTGAGTGTTTAAAGGCAGCATCCAAGGAATTTGCATTATGGGAAATGTAGGAGCAAGAGTTTTCTGAGCTTGACCCACAGTAGAAACTAAAACTTGGATTATTTAAACACTGAATATTGCTTTGAATGCATGGACTACTTCTTTAAGCTTTACACATGACATATTTTTTCATAGAATATATTTGCATTATTATTATAGGACTCATTCTGTGTGTGTGTGTGTGTGTGTGTGAGTCATTTGCATTAATATTTGACTGCAGTAGTGGGTGTGTCTGCAGTCTTGCACATTTCTTAAGCACCTGGTTGACACTATCATGTGATATGCAGCAGGTGAATAACACTTTATTATGTGTTTTACACTGTGGAGCTCAATTCATACATTGTATGACTATAATTTTTAAACATTGTAGAACTCAGACCATATGTTATATGATGAGCTGTTAGCTTTTTTGACCTATAACACTTTGACCTATAAAACTGCACGCTGTGTCCAAATGTGGTTTGTAAGCCCAATATAATAATTATGATTTTAAGAATTGTCACACACATGCAAACATAATTAATCCTGTGCCTTGCAATGTCGGCTGTGTGTATGTGTGTGTGAGGGAAAGAAGAAGGGTGTGTCTGGGAATGGAGCTATAGAGGATAATAGAGGAGGGCTCAGATGCTGACTTTGACTGGATCTGTTTACGCCCCATAGTCATAATTCAGGCAGACAGATGGCTTTTGGATGGATTTACCACTTCAACTGCCATATCACACCTGTGAGGGGAAAACTCTATACTGGCACTGAAAAAGTGATAAACTTTCCTATTTCCCCAGGAAATTACAGGTGGTAAGAATGAGGACCGTCCTTACATAACCTATCCCTCACTTACTATCTTAAGACCAAAAATAAATAAAAATCTGAAACTTCAGTTTGCATAAAATGTCAAAGATGGATGTGAACTCCTGTTCTTCATATGAAGATCAAAGTAGAGTTTATTTATGAAGAAAGCGAGAGTAGTTACATACAGTATTGTAGAGTAAGTAACATGGTTTTCATGCATGTGTGTGGGTGTGGCTGCGCGTGTGCGTACAGGTGTGTGTGTGTTTGTGTGTGTGTGTGGGGGGGGGGGGGGGCACTGTTGACATAGCTAGAGCCACTGAGAGCTCTTAACTGCTGCTGTTATCTGGTTTCCCAGGTACTGAGGCTCTGTTGTTCAATTGCGACAGGTGCCAGGACCTTACCTTGTACAAGGTGGTTCACTGTGTATGTAGGTGAGGCAAAAATGGATTGATTTTTTTTTTTTCTGAATCCCTGGACAGGTTTATACGCTATAAGGGAGTGTCCTGTTGCCTTAGAGATAGAGAGAGGTGACGGATCTGCTTGCTTTCATTGCATTGTCAATGTTTTACGTGTCCTTGTGGATTTTTCATGTTTTCCTTAGATGAAAATATTGGTTTGTTTTTATGTTTTATTTGTAAAATATTATTACAGCGTGTAGGACTATAACCAATCTTGGGTTGTGACAGCAATTTCATAATTAGCTGCCTCAAGCTCTAGTTTAAAGGGCTGATGCTTCTGCTGAGTGAAGTTTTCGCGTCCAATTTTCAGAAAAGCACTTGTTCATGGGGTGGAGTAAGGTAGAGGCATGATCTCAAGGGTGTGTTTTATGGCATGTGTGCACGTGGCTTGTCCACTGGATCTTATGCTGGTGTGCCGGGTCAGGTGTCAGTTACCGAGTTGCTAAATGACACTTGGCACACCCCAGGGGAGCGTGGAATAAAATACTTAATTGAGGCCCTTTGTCCTTCTCCTCTGTTGGCTCTTTTTTGCCTCCATCACCTCGTCTGCATCTAGTATTGTGTCTTGATTTTCTTCATTCGGCTCTGTGTGTTCTTCTCTGATATATTTTGGTTCATTTGTCTGGACATTTTTCACGTCTCACATTGCTCCGTCCCTTCTGTTTCTTTGTTTTTATACATACTCCAGCTTTCATGTGACCTTGTTGTATCTTTAGTCAAGGCACCTGTCCAAGTTCCCTACAACAAAGCACATGCTGCACGTCTCATGCTACTCTTTGATAATAGACATTTGCAGCGCACCCAGAAGCCAATCTCCCTATGCCAGGCCCTGTATCTATTGGCCAGCAGGGCCTCCTCCTCCCCTCCCCACTCACCAGAATTGATCCAAAACACTCCTCACCTTGTATGAGCCAGTTGAGGCGGAAACACAGAGGAGCGCCGGTAAATGTTCAGTGTTGCACGGAGCAGGGGTCTGTACCAGCTCCAGGATTTGGCGGTGGTTGGTCAGAAAAGACAGCGCTGTCTGCCGCTCCACTGCGTTCCTGTGCATAACAAGGACTAATGAGGACTTAATTACCACTGCTTGGGCCATGTTTGTTTGTTTTTGTGCACCCTTGTTTTTCCTGTCTCCACAGAGCCTTCCATCTCCAGACCTTTTGTACTGCATGCACACACACATACAGAAACACACACACTTCCCAGGAATCTGAGATTTCACTGTGAGGACTGTTTTGGTGATCAGTATTTGAACATTTAGTGTTAGATTGCAGATCTTCTCTTATTCTTGTCTTTTCTTGTCACAAGCTTCTTTCCCTGAGCGTTTACATTCCAGCAGTCACCCTGGGGATCTTTTAGCTAATCTTATTTGCATCACCGTTGTACATGCAGTACAATTTAGCACATTCTGAATGAAATTCCCTGGAACATAATATGTTGACATTTATTGTAGAGTCGATTTTGATCTTGCCATCAGCGTTTAATTTACAACAAATGATCACAATGGTAAAACTGAATTTGAATTCTGTGAGAAATTCCTTTATTCTCTCACATTGCTCTTGTGGGGCTGTCCCAGTGTTTTGCTAGATATTCAGGGGTGAGAAGGGAGTTTTGCAGTTCTCCCGGCAGGATGGGAGGAGGATGTTTGGTAGTCATCTGTGTTTTTTGGGATCCTAGATAGCAGAGTGACAACAGTCGGAGCTCTCTCTCACTATCAAATAACGTTTATATCACATTGCAAGAAAGGCGAAATGTGTTTCCCAGCCAAACTAAACACAGACTGCAATTTTTTTGTGCTGAAACTTTGCTCTGAGAACCAGTCAATTGTAAATGTGTCCAAACATACTTTGTAGCAGTTAAAGTGTTTTAATCACGAACCCCTTAGATTATGAAGCCACATTCTCTCGTGTCATCCAATACAGATGATACCTGCAAAAGTTTTAAGTGACTGGCTTAATATCAGCCACCGTTAATTTGTTTGCTTTTCTTCCAATCTACCTACCTTTAGTATGTCAACACTTGACCAAAGGTTGTAACTTATTCTTAGCATTCAGCAGCAGGAACTAAGATGGAGGACAAACTGGTATTTCTCTTTCCAGCCGCGCCCCGAGCCCTTCTGCTTTTACCGTAATTTGATGGCACAAAGCTCCATAATCTAGGGTTAAAGGTAATAGTGACCTAATAATTGAGTAATTATACACCATCTTGTGCATACAAATCAAACACAGTATAACACAGTTTAAGATTTAATTTAGTACGTGAAAAATCTTCTAGGCAAATAACCTGAAACACAACACACAGTAGCAATCAATTAAACTTGAATATATAGCATTAATATCCCAAACATGATATGTTCAAAGCTAATTTGATTTTCAAGTGTTCAATGTAGAGTCTTCCATTAAAAAAATGGACACCTTTCCACAGGTTGGAGCAGGTAACTGGCTGTAGGCTGCAGCTGAGATTTGTTTGTGTCCCTTTCTAGGTGATTTATTTCATTAGCTCATAGCTCACAGCAGTTCTAGGTGTTTCAGGGCTTTCAGTCATGTTGGACTTACATATTAACAAGGTTTAACCTATGCAGATGTTTGAAGTCAAGGGGTAGTTACATTATGGTAACAGGTAGCACAAGGTAATCACTGTAGCTTTGTCTTATTTTCACTGTGGACAAGGACTGGATCAGAAAATCCACACAAATGACAGAAAATAGAATTGCAGTGCTGGACACTCTACACAGAAATTTGTGTCTCGTGATACAGAATGTTAGTTAAATATAGTGACTTTATTACCAGTAGTGATGGGTTGTGTTTCTCTAATGGGACTTGTTTTTGATAGTAGCAGGTAGAATAAGGAACGACAATTTGAAAAGTGGAGGTACAAGTTAATTAAGGGGAACAGTTTGCATCAATATATATTTCTGTAAATATACCAGTTGGCAAATGGCAAATTTTGTTCAGAAGTACCCTGGCATATGTGCTCCAGATGTGACAAGCATTGCGCACCGCCTTATTTTGAAATGGCAAAAAGATTAAATTTTCATCAAAATAATATTTGATGTACATTAGAAATTAGGAAATGTGTATTTGATTAAAAGATTCCTTTAACAATCTAACTCATTCCCTTATTATTTAAAGTAGGCAATTAGTAGCTAGAATGTGACAATAAGTGAAGCTGAGAATATGGAATTAATGAATCTCTGCCTTTTTGTCTAGAAGTCAAAATGTCTACTGTGAAAACGTTTGCTGCAAATTCTGTTTAATTATATGTGAATGCTTATCTAAGCCTGGACTGTAAATAGAAAAAGCCAAAATAATTCAGCTCTACCCACCAGTAGCTGGGACAATTTATACACCTTGTCCTCAGTGAGATTTTGAGATTTTTTTTTAGACGAGTGCTGTCAGGTCCAAGCCTCTAAAGAGTACAAATAGGTTGCATGTAGCCTTCAAAGTACCTTTTCTAAATGAACTATGAGGTTTGTTTACAGCACGGCTTTTTGCCATGTCATCATTCCTATTTTCCCTTTTAGGGTTCATTCTTGAAAACAGAAAGTAAAGGGGAGGGCAGAAGACCGAAGAGAAATAAATACAGAGAGAAAAGAGGACATCCAGAGGACAAAAAGACAAAGAAAAAATTGTTAGTATTCCCATCTAACTTGTGCAAGATATGCATGTGTATGGGGAAGTATTACCTTACAGGCTTGCTCCTCACATTCAGGTTTGACAAGTCTGCTCAACTTTTTTTAAGTCTTTGAGGGAAAGGCAAGTGTGTAACCACAGACTCCAGTTGTGAACTACTAGTTTGAACAGCGTTAATAACAGACACATTTGATGATTGGAGAAGATGAAAGTGTTAGTGAGCTTCCATGACAGATTGAGATGTCTTCCCTAGACATACTGTAGGTTTTGCAAAGGGGAGTTCTGGCACCGCTTCGCCAGCTTCCAAGATACATGGAGATCAGGAAAAGTCCAAAGAGGTAAAGACTCCAAAATGTGCCCTTTGGCCTCCATACAGGGTAAACATTGTGACAATTGGTGGTGGCTTTATCAAAAGTGCTTACGGTATCTTTGCAAAGCCCTTATCAAACAATGGTTCTGATAGTTTGGGATTGTGCTGAAGCAATGTGGAAAGGAAGATCATGGGCGAAAGTAGATTATCATCCTGTGGTCACAGTTCAGTCAAACTTAGAGAAACTACAACTATATGTGTGTAGAATCATATACTGATTATTATCAGTGGAGTAAGTAACAAAAATCTCTACAGTCCAGTCAGTCATGGGGTTGTAATAAATATCACGGCTTGTTTGTCGGGGGAGCACATATTCTAGAAAAAGAAACATGTCATCCAAACTACACTGATTGCTAACCGGCAAATTACAGTTTGCGTAAAGTTTCTCCAGACGTCCAACATCATCACTTATGTCACCTGGAATAATTGTTACCTCTCTCAATAGCCACAATCTTCGTTCTACCAACGTAACGTGTCAAGTGTGACTGAATCACGCCTGGATCGAGTATTGTATTATGTGATTACGCAAGCTTGCGAGGCCAGTAAACATGACATGTTTTCTTTTAGCGAGGCACATATGGGAGGAGTTTGGATGGAAAACAATGCCCAAACTTGTTATTCCAAACTTTACGGGTCTTAAGCCAAGAGGCATGATTCTGAATTGTTGTTGACAATATAAAAATAAAATAAATGGAATCATAATGTTTGCCACAATATAGAGCATATCTTGGCAATTTGGCGTTAAAAGTTGGTACTTGTATATATTTAGACTATTGGTGTGTATGTCCTGCACTACGTGGCAGTCCACAGGACACTGAGTTTATCATGTGTGGTAACCCATAACAAATAGCACAATTCCATTTCCGTTCCTGCCTTTCCTCTGTTCACAGATGGCTCTCTATACAAATTAGGTGGGGGTCGAGGGGTGATGTGATGTAACAAGGGTTAGGGGAAACGGGAAACCAAATCAGTGCAGTGTAATGGGATAGATTTGCAGCAATCACACCAATACTGTATGAAAATGAAAAAATACTGCACTGTATTGTTGTTGAATGGATGGAACATTTTGTGAGTCTGACTGTGTGATATAAAAAGAATAGTATTAGGGATAGTGTTTTGTTAGCAGTTCCTGAAAGAGGTAGGTAGCTATTACAGATTCAAAGAATTACAAAGTAATTGTAGGAGCTTGACAGTAGCATTTGTGTAAGTGGTGACTTTTCCATTGGGTGACGGTGTGTACCCTTTAGTGCAGTCCACCGGAAACACCTGACTCACTGTGTCAACACACCTGTACTAACCTCATCTATTAGGATTAAGAAAACCCTCATTTATAGTCTGAAAGGCCAGGGAAACATACATGCTGGTCCCACACACAAACCTTTACAGTATGACTGCTTAGGGAATCCACAGCATAGATATACAATTTTAGTGTTAATGTCATTAAATGAGTTGATTTTTTTTTTTTTCATGTGTATGTGAATGTCAGTGCTGATTAAGACATTTATATTGAAGTTAGCTTTAAAAAATAAAGTGCTGACTGATGCTGGGATGTAATTGGGGTTTAATTGTATGAAAAGATGAAGTTTAACGTTCTAACATTTGTTATCTTTCATTTTACATATTTGTAATAATAATGTAACTATTGGACAAAAATCAGTTTGGATCTTGGATGGGTGCTCGCTGAGCCAATAAGATTTGTCCTCTGCTGACTATGAATTTTGAAAATGCATCCTGTGATTGTCCAAAGTTAACAAAAGAAACTAAGAAAATTACCTGATAATTTACAGATAAAATACAGAGCTGCCAAGGGTGTTAAAAATATATCAAATCAAAATATCAAATTTAAATCAAATACAAAAGACTGAGGGTATGTGCAGCAGACCGTTTTAATTACCCTAATACTTATTCGTAAGTTAAAACAACTTTCTTAGCAGCTCAATAAATTAACTAATGTAATTTATCCAAAGACAAGAGTTTAGGCAACAGGCAGTGTTTGATGAGGAAACTAATATGTTTCATTAATAGCATGAACTGCATTTTTTCACTTGAAAATTAGCATAGAAAATGTAGCCATTCCTTGGACTTATATTGTTATCAACCATTTATATTTTATGTGTTTGTGTGTGTTTGTTTGTGTGTGTGTGATTTCAAATGCCAAGTCTAACCACATATGTAAATGCAGGGTTTCACCTCGACAATTATATTTTCATGTAAATCTGGAAATAATCAGTAGGTTTAGGGTTTAAGTGTCAGAAGTCATATTGTTATTCTAAGTAAAGATGGGCTTTCTCTTTGTGGAAACCAGGCCAGTTTTGTCTAAAGCCTGATTAGGCACCAGAAGACACCACACCGATAGAAAATGAGAACGTTGAGATTTGGTAGATGGCCACTTATGCAGCGCTTTTCTCCAAAGCGCTTTACAATGTTGCTTCTGATTCACGCACACAGCGGTGGCTGCCATGCAAGGGGCTCACCTGACCCACCAGACGCGACTTGAGAGTTAGTGCCTTGCCCGAGGACACTGTAAGATGTAGCCGGGACCAGGAATTGAACCGGTCTGTGGACAACTGCCTTACCGACTGAGCTACAGCCACCCCAAGATCTGTTCATAGAGAAACCAAAGGGTGTAGTTGTGGTATCGGGAGAAGTATCAGTCTCTCAGTCACTTTTTAGAAAGGTGAAAAAATGGGTGGGCTTTTAGAGGGTGCAATTAACCTTCTTTCTTAAACACAAAAAGTGTAGAATTTTTAATAGTTAAGCTTTCTGATGTGAACTCACAAAGTAACAGGAGCTCAGAGGAGCTCTTTCAGTGAGTTGTACTGACTCTGTTCTGCCCCGCCCTGATCTCTCTCACTTTGAATAGAGCCAGAGACTCCAGAGAACTGACTTACATAAGCTCTGGCTTTGTAACACCTTGCAGCACTCACAATTAGCTGGCAAATCTACCATGCAACTGTTAATGAGTTTTTGGACTCCATTACATAAGCCTTGGTACAAAATATCTTGTGTGCGGCCTTTAATATACAGTAAACAAGCTGTCAGCATAGATTAACTTTGTTGATTTAGCTTTGCTCCGAATTTAGTTTAATTTTCTTTCATTTTGCTCTTTTAATAGTTTTCTCAAACAATGGCCAACATCCTAAACGGCAGACGCTTAAACACACACACACACACACACACTTACACATATCACCCGCTCCATGGCTAATGAGAGCTTGCTTAGAGGGTGTATTAATTAACAGGGTTCCCAAGAGAGAAGTGCCAGAATGTGAGGCCCACACACACACTCACACACACAAAAACATACAGGACAGGCCTGGGTCAAATGGTATTTAGGAAAAGTTTGTTTGTTGTAGCTTGCCTGCCAAGATCGTTGGGGGTTAAATTGGGGACATGCTAATTTCAGACTATTTTGTTGCTCTTTATTCCCTTTTTGTCCATTTTACAGAGCAAACATAAAGTATTAAACACTTGGGACTCTTGACTCATTAGTCATTTAGTAGAAATTGATAAGTGAAGGACTCTTTGTATTTATCCTCGTGAGTCATAAACCAATGGCTCAATACATAAATTCTTATAGCACCGGTTCGAGGACAGTGTGTTGCAGAAGAGTTCAGCTCTCATTCAGGGGTGTTTGAGTTTCACTTACTGCCTCCCACACACATCAGTGCCCATACTGATTATATCAAACATGTTTGAGCCAAATCAGAAAGCCTATGACATGCCCAGACTGGAGCAAGAGTGCTGTGATTGAATCTTGAGAAACCCTAACACGACCAAACAATCAGGTAAAAGATAACCGTTCGTTATCGTGGACTGGTCCACTGAGGGACAGGAGGGGCCATATTGACTTTGATTTTCTCATCATGATTGGCCTGATTTGGTTTAATACTTAAAACCTAAGCCTAAGCCTTACATGCCGATTGAAAGTGTTCAATGACGTGCATAGACAGATAAAGAAGATAAGCAGACAGTTCAAAGTAATATCATCTTACTAGAAACAAGGTTTCTGGTATTTCTCCATTGCCTCTCATGTGTTTAATAAAAGAGACATCACTCAGAGAAAAAGTTCCTGACTTTCGGAGTTGACTTTGCACAGACATGTTCAGATCCATGCAGTCTCTGTGGGTGTGGTGCAGTGTCAGACCAGCAGAAAAATAAGGCATTCAGAGACTCCTCATTGAGACATGAGCTACAGAGAACAAAACCAAAGGGGAGGGATTACAGTTCAACCAAATGAGAGGTAGTGGTAACCAGAGCTGTTCCCCAAGGTGCTACATTTGCGTTCTTGAATTTCGAATTAATAACCTGCAGTGCATTATCATGAATGGCATACTTCTCTCTAGTGGTTGGTAGTGGTAAATAAACTACTACTAAACTGTGCTATATATTCTAAAGCATTTATTGCTGTTCCTCTTCCTCTTTACCATGGAAATCGTGGTTTCCATGGTAACTTCCAAAAGTTGGCAACGTGCCTTTAAGAACACGCTGACAGATTTATTAACTTTAACTGGGAGATACCACATATGCTTGGCACGCACCTGAACTGTGAATCATGCCTGCATGTTTGAGATCAAGGCAAGAGGTATCAGGTGTCTGTAAGGAGGTTAAAAACATGAGGCTTTTGCATGGTTTTCCACTTCATATGTAAGTGTTTCGATGTCTAAGATTGGGGATTTTTTTTTCTTCATTTTAAAGTGCCTTCACTTCACATTTTGTTGCAGATTAAATAAAATAACAAGTTTTTTTTTTAAGTTTAGCAAATGTATTTAAAAATCTGAAACTGAAGTATCTAATTTAAAAGAGTTCACACCATTAATTAAGTACTTTGTAAAAGCCCCTTTGGCTGCAATTACAGCCTTTAATCTTCTCGGGTAAGTCTCTACAAGCTTTGTGCACCTGGATTCAGGGAGTTAATCCCATTGTTCTTGTCAGATCTCTGCACGCTTCTACAGAAGGGATGGGAAGTATCAGTGGACTACCACTGCTCTTCAGGTCTCTGCACAGATGCTCTGTCTGGCTGGACAACGTGAGGACACTCAGTAACTTGTCCCACAGCATTTTCTTGGCTGTATGCTTAGATTGTTGGCAACCTGAAAGGTGAACTTTGCCCCAATTATGTTTTGATCCATATATCCATCCCCCAACTCTTAGTCACTTCAGCAACTAAGGCTCTCTTCTCTGCCTGTTACTCTGTTTGGCCAGACAGCCACGTCTAAGAAGTGACTAGCTATTTCAAACTTCTTTACAATTATTGAGCTCATGGGAATTAGGAAATTGTTTTATACCCTTGGTCTGATCTGAGTTTTTTGGACTTTGTGGCTTTGATTTTATTCTGAATTATGGTACCTTACACAGGTGTGCGTCTTTCTATATCATGTCCAGTCAATTCACTTTGCCCTAGATGGACTCCAGTGATGTTTTACACACATCTCAAGCAAAATTAAAGCAAAAAATGATGCACCTGACCACAATATGGCCTGCAGCAGCAAAAAGCCTTTATACATTTGTATGTAAGAGATTGCCTTGTTTACATTTTGTTTGTTGCAAGAAATCTGAATTGTTTTACATTTGTAACTATGGGGTTGATGAATTTGATTAATTATGGGGAAATACCTGTATTTTGCCTGAAATTAAAAACATCTAAAAATGTGTTGAAGTGTTAAGCTGATATCCCAGGGCAGGTTTGTATCTGAGCCTTTCCAATGGGTGGTCAACTACTACAGCTGCACATTCATTCTCCGCTCACCCCTGGGTATGAAAGGATGGCTGCAACGGAGCTGTCAACTCTTATCTCATAAATCCCCAGTGGAGTTTAACATTGCATGTGTGCCCACATGTGTGATTGTCCACAAAAGGGTGTTCAGCAAATCGAAGGAAGGAAGCAAAAAAACAACAGAAGGTTAAACAAATTGAAGCTGCGTATATGAACTTATTGTTCTCTGTGTCACACAGTGTGTGGTCATAGATGTTGGCCATTAAAAGCAGAGGGGGATCTAAAACAGAGAAAATGGAGAAAATTGTGGGACTATTTTAGAGAAATAGGTAAGATTCCACAGATGTCTTAGGAGACAATCCAGGGAGGCATGCAGAGACTGGTTTCCTCAGTACTCAGCAGGTTGACCTGCTTAACGTGTCAGAGAGTATTAAATACAGACATCCCTTTACAAAAGCAAGATACAATTGCCAGAAGTATACATTGTGTTTATAGAGAATGTGTGTTTAGAAGTACACTGTAAAACATCTTGACTTGAACTATGGTCACAAATTCCTCAGAAGGCATTGGAACTTGGAAAAAACGGCAAGTTTAACCCCTGACCATAACAAATGGATAAAATAAAAAGATGGCAAGCACTGTGTTTAAAAACACATGCTTTCCCTAGAGGTCATCACATTTTAAAAGTTTACTGCAATCTAAAGCAAGTCAGACATATCAGTGACATTTCTCAATTCTAGTTCACGCAGTCATGTTTTTTCTTTATAATTCTTCTAACTCCTTTTAACTCTGTGCTTCTTTACTTGTTTTTCTTAGGAAGACAATGAGATCCCATCCACCTTGTTAGTCAAAGACTCCCTCAAGACGCCACAACCAAGCCACTATGATGCAGAATCCACCCAGCCGACTCCATCTGTAACTGGCTCTGTTGAGGGCATTCGTACTCAGGATGAAGGTCTCCAAACCATCGACCTGTCTTCAGATGAAGATGATGATCTTGCAGCACACCAAGTTGAAGAGGAGCTGTTGGCAAGTGAGGCTACAGGGGGTTGGGGCACATCTCAGCAATTCGAGAGAAGGGCTGACAAATTTAAGCGTTCCAGCCTAAAGAAGGTTGATAGCCTCAAGAAGGCCTTTTCACGCCATAGCATTGAGAAAAAGATGAACCAGATCACCACCAAGATTGTGCCACCAGAGAAGCGTGAAAAAATCAAGAAGAGCTTCACCCCAAACCACCCCAAGAGCCCAACTGCCAAGAGCTCCTCATTCAAGGTATCTCCCATGACCTTCAATGTAAAGAAGGTCAGAGAAGGAGAGGTCTCCACACAAGACATGGGCACATCTGGGGAAGAAGCCCATGTGGAGATTCCACCTTTGGAAAGCTTAGATGGTGAGATTCCCTTGGCAGAGGTGCACACCCACCAAAGCATTGTGGAGGAGCCTCGGGAGAAACTGAAGCCAGACTTCACCCCAGAGAGCATGAAGGCAGGGGTGGCAATCAATGGAGAAGCACCAAGCATTGAGTGCAAGTTTAATGGCGAGCGTTCTGCTGGCCTGGCAGTTCCTGAGTGTGATGAAGATATTGGTGTGGATGAAGAAGAAGAGGAAGGAGAAGAGAAACACAAAAGCCCTGTTGAGACAGCAGCAGCAGATGCCCAGATTCCCACAGCAACAATTTCTCTGAAGCAAGAGTCTTAATATGATTCGAATTTGTTGGGCATTAATTCTAGCTCCACATTTTTGCTTCATTCGGTTTCCACATTAATAAACACCCAGCAGGCGTGAATGATCCCTCCATACTGAAAAGTCTCGTGTTCCTGTCATAAACACCCCTGTACGAAGCAAACATCTCCCAATAAGTAAGGCCATTCGTCGACTACCTTGATTGTCACCAGCATAATCTGAAAACCTTGACACAGTCTACCTATCCAACAAAGTTAGCAGCTTCACCTCTTGGTGCACCTCACTGAAGTTGCTTCCAAAAACCTTAGGTCGCCCACAGAAAGCAACATCGTATCAGTACACTGTAACTCACGCCCAATAACAGGTGTCCATCACTTCAGTAGCAGCTCATCTCCAGGGCACTGGGCCATCTCCGTCTTGCTGTGTGTGTTCTGGTTTTGGACCACTCTTTCTCACTGACAAATAGCCTCGTTGTTCTTTTCTTTGTGAGGAATATTAAATCTCTAACACCACCGGTACTGCCCACAGCCTACTGAGGCAGTGTGTTGCCAGGTTGTGCAACTACTGGAATGGCACATTTCTGGGTTTTCTGTGAAAATGTCCAGGGGTGTTTTGTAGTAAAAAGAGGTTGTTTGCTTAATTCTTAGGACCGTTGGTTAAAAAAAAACACCCTAATCTTAACTAACAGGTGATATTACCATTAGTACAAGTTACAGTCTTGTCTTCATCTTGTCTTGCCTTGTCTTCATCAGTTATGACCTACCTAGAGTGCCCTATAAGTTGTAGACTATGCTAATATTGGTATTAGTCATTTGTGATTACCAATAAGTCACCAGTCAACACGTTCCTAAAAAATGACACATTTGATATTCATAAAATAAAAGAAACTTGTTCATGTTCATTCATGCAAATGAGGGACATCACTAGAGGATAGAGGCTACTATAGATAGATATATTACTAACACAGATAAACCCTACATATTTGAGTACTGACAAAAGAATTATACTTTTTATAACCCTTTATCTTTTCTGCAGGGCAAATTTACACGTTTGTGTGTAGGAATTATTGTATTTTCTATGAGGCACACAGGTATTTAACATTTATACTGTACATCATGAAATAGTAACTTTATGGTAACCGCCTTGAGGGTCATATTATACTAGGCTGTTTTATAAGTTGTCTTTTTTCTTTCAGGCATCCATAGCTTGCTTGCAAATGTTTACCCAGTTTCTTATTCCTTGACACAAACACTGTCTTATATACATTTGCCAGGGCACCATCACCCCTCACTCTAGATGCACGCACTCATCTCACCTACAGTGCCTTAACCTTGCACAGGCTGGTGTGAGATATTGCACTCCTGAAGGGATGGATGCCTGTTCTGTGTAGATGAAAGTGATAGTAAAACATACCTGAAGTTTTATGTTGTTTTTCAAAGCAATTTCTATTAGGGAACCAATAAAACTAAAGAGAATAAGAAAGTTAGAAGGATGCGCAAACACATCAGTCACAATCAACTTTACGTTTGGAAGTCATGCCTGAAGGTCTCTTTAAAGTGACCTTCCTCTTGTTGCGCAATGTTATTGCTTTACAGATGTCTAATGCCCTGACTCCCTAAAAATAATTTAGCAAGTGATACCAGGTGCCAAGGATCCAGATACTAGAGAGGTCACACAAGCAGATAAAGGCAGAGCATTCCTAGCTTTGACGGATGACTCCCACTCAGCTCATTTTTCACGCTCTTGGCCTCCTTGTTGAGACTGTGCAGAATGAAGAAGAGGCTCTCTGGAGCCACAGGTGTTGCGCTCCTGTAGAGGTTGCTGGGCATGAGCTCTGGGGGTTTTGGGAAGTTGGAGAAAGAACTTCACTTGTTGGAGAGGATGATAAAGTTGACTATGGGGAATGCATACACGCAGCTGTTTAGTTGTTTTAGATTTTGCGATGTGTTACATTACGAGAATTGGTTGACTAAATGCTGGCATGGCAGGATAGGTTAACCTCAGTTTCCGTTTCCCCACTTTACCTCACATCTGTCATACTGCCTCTAAAGACGACCAATAAATTCAGTGAGGTAAAATACTGTATGGTGCCCTGAATATTTTATCATATTTAAAGTATGCAAAAAACAAACCAACAAAAAACACACTTTATTCAGGTCTAGTAAACACAGAAGAAAAGCTTTTAAGTGCATCATTTATTATGAACGTTAACATGCCAGTTTTTTCAACAGAATCTGTAAGGGGAGAATAAATAATTACATGTTTTCATTTTAAACCACTTATTACTGTTTATATGAACTATTCTTAGTCATGCTGAGGATTTGTTTTTATTTTTAATTCTTTGTAAAAATCACATTAATGACAATATATCAAACATCATGTGTACATTGTGTCACTTTGGTGATATCTCTGTCTGCTAATGTTAAAAAAATAAATACAGTACATATAGACATGCGTATGTGTTTAAAACTCGGATTGTTTCTAATCACAGAGTTGAATACAGTGTATATGTGAGAACCATTTTTGCTAGAACTTTCAAACACCCATAGCAATGTCCAATAATGATCATTACATTGTGCCTACTTTGATCTTTGTTGTTACATTTTAACCAATCTAATTAACCACCTAAACCAAAGAAAGACGTTTCTGCATGCAGCAAAAAAATCGCTGTCACTTGAGTGGTCAACACCTCTGTCAGCAATCTTGTAGACATGCAACCATTTCCTTTCAAAACTTTTTCCTTTTCAAACTTCAGAGTTGTGTACATCAATAAAGACTTTATAACATTTAAATTTTGTTTTTGGTCATTATTTGGTACGTCATCAAGGAGTTAATACTAATAGTAGTAATGATGTCCTGTGTGTCATTTGTGTTGGACCCGTAGTGACTCCCATGTTTGATAGTACTAAGTAAACATAGTTAAGCTTGCTGTTCTTTGGGCCAGCGGAAGTTTGAAAATGACTAGGTTGGAGTGGTGTTATTTAATAAACCTAATTGTAGGTTAGTGGAAGATTAATCTCAATGAGGGAGTGGTTCGATTGCTCAACCTGTTATTTACACAACACAGTTCATGGACTGAACACTCTGGATATAAAATTAAGACAAATACTGAGTTCCAAGACACACTCGACACTCCAAGACAATTTACTATATATTTGACCTTAACACTATCCACAAATCTCACTCGAATCTGACGTTCCAGTAACTTCACTCTGGAAATCGTTGTATGATGAACATTGAACATTTATTGTATTTGCTTCTCAACTTGGCCAATGACGGATCAATTGTACATACAAGTTAAAGCACAGTAATCTCACACGCACGTTCACAAACAGTTTCATTAAACAAGTTTCTCAAAGTATGGCTGAACTCAGAGAACGTAAAATAAAGGCAACCATCAAAGGCAACTATCAAAGCTATATGGTGTCACTAATGACATCATCAGTACGCATAAACATAACACAGCACACAATACAGTACTGTTCACAATACATAATTCATAAAACCTAAAAAAAAACTGAGGAAACCCTGGTTGGCTCATACAAATAGCTTAAGTAATATGTTTGAAGTTTTGACATCTGACACCAAAATAAATGTCTCTTATATTAAATAAAAAAGGTATAACTAAAGAGGGTAGAGAAATGAAGGAATACAAAAGTAAGTCTTTAAATGCTTAAATAAACCCTATGGTAGACGTGTCAGCATGTAACTGAACTTGTAAGCCATGTGGCATTGTACACACTCCAAGTTCACCTCAGCATTAAATGAGTCAGCGGTTGGTTCTTTGGAGAACAGTGAGCCTAAATCCTATGTTTGTACTAAGCCACAACCTCTGAGTTAAAGCCACTGCATGCTCATAGAACACAATAGTGTGTGTGTCTTTTGTTTTCTTGAGTTGACTCAGTATGCAAATATACAAGAATATACATTAAAAAAAACTGTAGAATAAGGAATTTCATCCATGTTATATTTAAAATGTTTGTGCATTTATTTAAAGGTTTTGGCTAATAATTTCTATATTTATTTTTTTATGTATTTATTTTACGTTTACATTAATTCATATATTTATGTCGACCTGAATAATTGCTCATCTTAGTGTCTCTGTTAAAGTGCCTTAGAAGAGTTTTTCACGTTGTGTGGGTGAGCGGAGGTATTTGTTGGTGTTTGTCTCCCTCCAATGTTCGAGCTCACGCCAACACAAAGCGCTTCATCCACTATATTTTCCATTCTTCATACCGACAGCATTAGTATAGTTAGTGACCTAACACACATATACCTGTCTGTCCCAGCCTTTTTCTTCATAACAGACAGAATTTAATCATTATTTTTATTTCTACGGATAAAATATTTCCAAGCGATTCTTGCTCTCAGTATCGTCACGGTGGCCGAGAGGTTAAGGCGTTGGACTCGAAATCCAATGGGGTTTCCCCGCACAGGTTCGAATCCTGTTCGTGACGACATACAATTGTCTTTTTTTTTTTAAAAAATGGAACCAAAGTAAAGGAACCCAAAGTTATGGAATTCTGTAAGTATTTATACTGAGGAAGAGATGCATTTTGCAACATTCAATCTGAGAAATTCTGGCTTAGTGTCCATAAATTGGATATAGGATTGGATACATAAGTAACAAAGAAGTCAGAGTATTTATTAGCCGTAAGAGCTTAAAACAGTGACTACTGTTGATTTATGCATCACACATGGACCATTATTATGTTAATCGTTGACGGTCAAATCTCATTTTAGAATCTCTTGCTCTCGCGTTAATGGCGAAAGGAAGTAATTTGGCAGAAACCAACCTTTTTATGTCTTTCTAAAAAAATAGCCTCCTTTGTCGTTACATTACCTACATTGTGTATGCAAAAACATATATACCATAAAGGTATTGACATATATGAACTCTATTGTATATGACCACACGTGACGAAGTTTGTACCTGGACACCCCTTCCTTATGGAGGATAGTGGAACTGGCCAAATTAAATAAAGTTGACCGGCAGCGGTCGCTGACGTAGATTTTGGGGGGCATTGTTGAAGCAAAGGAGGTCGTGTAGTCAACAGCTTATAACGATTTTAAAAATAGATTTTTCAACTTTAGTGTTGTCTAGACATAAACAAGCAGGTCATTTAATGTAAGCTTTTTCGAACAACGACAACGTTGTTAGAGCCAAAGTTAGATGTAGGCACACTAGTCCTATAACAAAGCATTTGGTCAGACTGCGTGCTAGTCAAGCTAACAGTTCCTTATAGTCAGAGGAGGCACACAAAGGACATACGGTCGATTGATCTGAAGTGTTAACGTAGCAGGGGTTGTTTGGGAAATCAGGGGATATAATTTATCTCTAAATACTAAGCAACACATAATATATCAAGAGCTAAGTAACTTGCAGTGAGGGAAGCGGCTTTTGTTGAAATAGAAACCTCTTTAGATTTGGCTCCGCTCTGGATTTATCAGCCTTTTCATAGAGTTTCTTCTGACTTCGACAGTTTAGGCCACTCGCTTTACCAGCTCGTAGAGCGCCTACAGGCTGCATTAGTACGGTTTCAACTTTAGCCAATGTTATGTGAATAACGAAGCAGACATTATGGCACAAAGGTCAAACGTGAAAAGGAAGATGCCGAGAGACCAGTATCCTGAGCATAAAAGAAGGTAGCTAACTGCGGGCTAGCTGACGTTTAACAAAGTGTTCCTTAGCAAAGCTAGATAACGTTAGCTATTCAAATTAGAGCCGCCCGCTTTTTAAAGAAGACAGCTATCGTTAAGCTCTTTTATTTTTCTTGTCAGAACCGCCGAGTTCTATTTGTCCGTTGTGTGCATTGGTCGACTATTTAAGAAGCTGACAATCGTCTTTAAATAATTACTACAGTGTTTTGAGTAGGGTTACCTCAGCATTAGCTAACTGCTAATTAGCTAAGCTAAAGGCTAACGTTGTTGCTGCGCGTTACAAAGTAACGACGGAAAGCACTTGTCGCTGCTGAGTTTCTGTGACAGGAAGGGGACGAGCTGTGGTAGTTTTTCGTCCACGCTAACAATGGCAACCCCCACAAACGATGCATTATTTCTAATAAAGGACGTGAAGCCTGGTTTGAAAAATTTGAATATCGTTTTCATCGTTTTGGAGATAGGTAAGTAACTAGTTAGACCATGACGCTGAAGCTGCCCCTAGCATTTTTCTTTTTTTTCTTAAAGGGGCTAGAGGAAACGTTTCTTCACTTTAAGGAAAACTGTCAGCAGGGACTATGTTGTTTTTATTTTATTTGTTTTATAAACGTTTTAATGATCTTATGTTCCATTAGGAAGAGTAACCAAAACAAAAGATGGTCATGAGGTGCGCTCCTGCAAAGTGGCAGACAAGAGTGGGAGCATCGCAATCTCTGTGTGGGACGAGCTTGGCAGCCTTATTCAGCCAGGGGACATCATCAAGCTGACCAGAGGGTACTGCTGTTCCTATGCTAGAAAATTGATGACATACAGAGTGATCTGCCTTAAAATGTGTATTGCATTCTAAAAGATGCATGCTTGTAGTTCTCGTTGGTAACCTGGTAAGAAATATTAGGAGTAATGTTGGTTATGTCTTGTTTGCACATGTTTCATTTCTGATTTCTGTGTTAGCTATGCATCGATATGGAAAGGCTGCCTAACCTTGTACACTGGAAGAGGAGGGGATCTACAGAAGATTGGCGAGTGAGTAGCCAGCCCAAAATCTATTCATACATCAGTATTGTTCTTGTATCTGTTGAAAGTATGGTTTTCATATTGTCCCTGCTCAGGCGTTACTCAATAAGGTGTCTTGTTAATTTTGACAGTAGCGTGTTTGTTTTAAAACAAGGATGAAGAACCCTAAAATAGTTTATTCGGGAGAAATTAATGGCTAAATATGTTACCTTTTATTTAATGACGACATTTTAGTCACACAGAAATTACTAGCTTTGATTTAGTAGAGAAAGTCAGCGTTTTCCTTTTGTAGGATCTCATCTAATGGTTTTAAACTTATTATTCTAACAGCTAATGTACTGACTTAAACCTTTTATTGCAATCACAGGCATTTGACATTTCTTAACTATGATTTATTTGTGTTTTTTTTTCTCCTGCCCAGGTTTTGCATGGTGTATTCAGAAGTGCCCAACTTCAGTGAACCAAACCCAGATCTGCAATCCCAACCAAACCAGCAAAACAAATCTGTGAGTAGCCATGAACCCACAAACATAGGATAACACTAACAATTTTCTCAGAAGAAATCATTTCTGGTTTTACGGTGTCTTTACATACAAGTCGTCTGATGGCTTGTATTAAGTACTTGGGTAATTTGGCCTGTTAATAGTGGCCAACAGTGCAGCCTCTCGCTAGAGTAGAGTTTAAAAAAGTAACCCTCTCCTTACGCTATTAACAGGGTAAACCAGACCAGAATCAGAGGGGAAACTCTCCGCCCAATCAGAATTCAGGTACATCTGCTCCACCAGGTCAGTATATGGCTCTTTGTTTAAATAAGCATTTCAATCAGTAACGAGCACAGTCGTGAATGTTCCCTAGAATATGGAATCATGTCAGAGCAGAGTTTTTGCCGAATGTTGTAGTAGTTTGTATTGGTTTTAAAGAAATTAGGTGAATGGTGAGAAAAAGGCTGTATAATGCTCTAATTTCTATTTGCTAAAATAAATCTGAAATGTTTCTCACCACATGCTTTGAGCTAATGGGAACCACAAAAGGCCTTTTTCACAGCAGACATGTTAAGTCATACAAGAAAAGCCATACAAAGAACCACTGTTTGTGAGAGCTCAACATCTTGACAGTGAGCTGGTATATACTGTACCAGAATCATGTAACCAAAGCTCCTAAATGGAAAGCAGCCATAACTTGTATTGTTATACCTGTAAATAATTTCAAGCTCTGTACAAATGTTAAGTTATTAAAATTTTTGCAACCTTTTTTTTTTTTTTATTTTTTCACCCCGCAGGTAATGGTGCTATGCCACCCTTTGCCAACAACAATCCACCGCCTGGTGCACCTCGTGACCCTGTGTTTGGGAATGTCGGGCGACCCAATGGTCGGTCGCCTGGCAACGGAGCACCTCCTGTTACTGTTTCTGGTCCCTCAACATCCGCAAAGTCCTCGGTTACTATTAGCAATGGCAGGGACCCACGTCGTGCCAAAAGATAAAACTGGGGTTTTGGGGGCGAATAACGCGGGGCAAATTATGGACATCCCGGTTTCCCCATCCGCTTATTTTAACCTTTCTGAGCCTTCCCGATCAGTCTAGATTTTGGGTTTTTTTGTTTTTGGTCTGTTTTTTTCCCAAACAATGAATTAAATGGACTATTTGCATAATTTTTATACAGGCTAACAAAGTCAAATGTGTTTGTCATGCAGTAGAGTAGTAGTGCTCTTTGTAAGCAGCACAATGTGAGCGTGATCTACTACTTGATGCACAAGCACTACTTATATAGTGGACCCTTCATGGTTAAGGTATGGTCACATGGTCGGCCTTCGCAGTCTACATTCATGTCCTCTAAATCTCACAGCAAATTGCCAGTTTTGTGCCAGTGTTACCTACCCTACACACAGTTCAAACCCCCTTCCTTATGTCTTTTTGGACTATACACCCTACTTGAACACTTGAAGCACTTTCTTCTCTTAATTTATGTCAAGGCAAACTTGGCTTTCATTTAAATCAGGAAAGCGGTCTTTGCTTTTAGTGGAAAAAGCCTTAAGTTGGTGAAAACGCGTTTTTGGACTGAATGCACAAGCAATGTTTTTCAAAGGGTCTTCCCTCTCTTAACCAAACTATCTGGAGTGACTCTGAAAGGAAAGGTGTTAGGTTTGAATTTTTAATGCTAGGTAATAGATCTGAAACTTTTTTTTTTTTTTTTCATAACACAGGTTTTTCTTATTTGCTATCAATTGTAACTTAATTCAAGTGGGACCACTGAAATATTGGCGAAATGGTTCACAGAATAAATACACGGCTATTCTGATGCCACATCTGGTTTTCTGAGTCTGTTAAAGCACCAATTACTGTTAATGTCAATAAATTTGTTCGTTATACTGTGCTGCAATGGTTTAAACCAGCCTTGTATAATTTGACAAGAACGGTTATTGATCCATTGTGGATTTTTTTTTTCTTCCTCAGATGCACAGTTTCTCAACAGTATCACAAACCTTTCATGTCGACCTCTGAGGGACCTGCCAAGGTCTAAAGCGACACTGTGGCCTTTAATGGTCAATGCAGTCACTGAAACCTCCCATTGAATTTCAAAGATTTTGAGTGTACAGCACCATCTAGCTGTACAACAGTTATTACCTTTTGACATACCTGTTCAAGTGGTTAAAATCATGCAATTAGCATAAGTTGAGAAATATTTCGCTTTTGTGTATGTGTGTGTTACTTCCCCTTTCACTGAGGAATTAAGTTATGCTAACAAAAGGCTTTATATTAGTTAGTCCATGCTGAAGCAATGCATTACACACAGCAGAGGCTTGTGTTTCTTCATATCCTTTGTTGCACCAAGCACCTAAACATGGCCTGCAGGTGTTGATGTTGCCCGATTCCACATTTGATGCACTTGCACTTTCTCTTGTTTAGGTTCCAAAGTGGACTAAATAAAGATGTTTGTAAATGTCCCACCAAAGAGCTTAAGTTTATAAGCAGCTCTGTTTTGTGATCATAAAAAAAAAAAAAAAAGCGTGGCCATCTGTCATATTATTTTCATCCGTGTGCCACATAGTGTAGCTACATAGGGTTTTGAGACATTTACTAGCCAATGATCTAAAGCTCTAAAGAACCCAATCCAAAATGTGTTGTGCCTTATTTTTTCCACAAACACAAGTCCCAGACCCAAGTCTATATGTCGAAAACGTGTTTGTTAGTGGTTCCCCTTCGTCTTATGATAAAATAGCACAGCTTGTGATGCTGGAAGTTGAAACAAGAAGTGTGGCAGGAAATGTGATGCTAGTCACTTGTGTCAACACAGACGCATGTCATGACCTGGGAACTTCCTCACATCAGTGGTTAATCACAAATGAAGTCACATCTCGCAGTAATCTAAATTTCACTGCAGGTGGATATTGACCCAGACAGGTTTCAGTGTGTTTTCTTCATCAGACTCTGTGGGTTCTAAAAGGAACAAACAAAGGGTGGGCAGGGGGAGTTTGCCTGTCAAACATTATGATGGTAGCAGCAGAAAAAATTCAGAGATGTACACAAATGTTGAGAAATTCTTTAAATTTAGAGATGCTTTATCAGAAGTAAGTCATCACACCATAACGCATGTGACCATGCATTTCACATGATGAAGAGGAGATTGCAGAGAGAACCCCCGAAACAAACTACTGAAAGAGGCTGCAGTAACAGTCTAGAAAAGCATATTCAAAAGAAAGCAATAATTCAGTCAGTCACAGACGATGTAATTACTGAACACAAATGTCTTCAGTGTTCAGCGAAAAAAAAAAAAAAAGTTTTAGGAAGGTTAGGTTTAAATACTCAAATACCTGCTTAGTTATCCTGTGTTTCTATTAAATATAAGAATGTGACATCAACTAATGCTTTCTTTTTCCATTTTGCCATGAGTGTGACAGCAATCTCATGACAACAATGATTCAGATAATATGGTCAGAGTTTATGGGGAAGTTTTGTGGTGGAAAAAAATAAACTGACCTCTGAAAATATGCAGCACTGATATATAAATAAACTGTACCACATATAGAAATGGGTGAGATTTAATTAAACTGGGTAAAAAAAAAACAACATTTATTATGAATAAGTACAAAATGCTAGTACATGTATTAAGTACATGAATTAAATAGGGATTGGAAATATACACACATGCCTACAGAGAGTGTCTTAAGCATCAATTATATTTTAAAAATAACACACGCTTGCTTACTTAGCATATTTTGTTTTGTTTTTTTTGAATTCTTGATCAAACTGCAGTCTTGGTACATTACATGATACAACCAGGAAAATGAGGCGATGTCTGGGTGATGGGAGGAGTGTAAAAACATATAGTTTGTTCCTTGTCTCCTTGTATCACACACTTGGTTTTACAGAGAAGACACCACAATGACTGGTGAGTTTTTCCCTCTTTGAAAACTTATTTAAACAGAAATTAAGTATATATAAAATATAATTTAAAATATTACTTTTATGGCATCCAGGCTGTTTAATAATTAGTAAATAACTGGGCACTGTAATATTTACATTTATGTACAGTTGTGTCTTGATAGTAGATAGTAGGTGCTTTAAGCTATTCTAATAGTTTTTTAAGTACTTTTTAAAATCAGTTACTGTATCAGTTCATTAAAAAGTAAGAACTTAAAAGACTGTCCTAAAAAGAATATGTCGGTTTCTCTGTTAAAAAAGTCATTGTTTTAATTTGGCTAACGAAAATAGATTCATCAGCATTTCAGGTTTTTCGTATTTCTAACATTTAATCATAATTTTCAGATCCAAACACATCTTTTATGTTCGACTTTGGTCCGATTTATGAGGAACTCAACTTTACCTATAATTACACAGACTTTGTGGTAAACCCTGAAACGCATCCCTGCAACCCCTTCCCCATCCCAGATGCAGTGAGCATTGTTGTCAGTACATTTTACATCCTCGTCTTTCTGCTGGCCATTCCTGGAAATATGGTTGTGGGGCTGGTGATTGGCCTTAGCAAGCGATCGCTGCCGCCCTCTGACCTCTACCTTCTCCACCTGGCAGTCGCCGACCTCCTGTTGGCCATTACTCTCCCGTTCTGGGCTGTCTCTGTCACGATGGGCTGGGTTTTTGGAGATGCCATGTGCAAAATTGTCACCGTCCTCCAAGAGCTAAGCTTCTACTCTAGCATTCTCTTCCTGACGTGCATCAGCATGGATCGTTACGTGGTGATTGTGCGAGCCATGGAGTCTCGTGGGTCTAACCGACAGCTGGTCAGCTGGGGAGTTTGTGGTGCTGTCTGGGCTGTTGGTGGGCTCCTGTCTCTGCCAGGCTTCCTCAACTCTTCTTTTTCCCCTCAAAACTCTAACGATAGTCGCATAATGTGTTCGGAGATGTTTGATTCTAGCAGTGCCAATGAGTGGCGGCTCGCCACCAGAATACTTCGCCACACCTTGGGGTTTGTTGTCCCATTGGCCATTATGCTGCCCTGTTATGGAGTAACCATCAAGCGGCTCCTTCACATCCGCGGGGGGTTTCAACGACAACGAGCCATGAAAGTGATTGTGTTTGTAGTGGTAGCCTTTCTGCTTTGTTGGACACCGTACCACGTTGCAGTCATGGCCGATACATTTTTCAGGGCCAGGATAGTGCCGTACCAGTGCCCGGCAAGGATGGCAGTGGATCGAGCTGTGTTCGCAACCCAGAGTCTGGGCCTGCTTCACAGTTGTGTCAACCCGGTGCTGTATGCCTTCGTGGGGGAGAAGTTCAGGAGGAACCTGTGGCAGATAATGAGGAAGGTAGGAGTCTCTGAGAGAACGTCAACAACAAGGACCAGCAGGTCTTCATCATCAGATCTCACATCCACATTCATGTGAGATCACAATGGGAACAGGTGAACTACTATTTACGGCAGGAATTCAAAGGTGGGACAAAAAAGTGTTAGCTTCGAAAGTTAACAAATTTTATCATGAATCACTTTTGGATTTTTCATTTCAATCTATCAAAGCTCATTTTATATAAATTGTCTCGATTTATCTTTGTAAAATATGTAAATATGTTTTTTTTCCTTTAATACACTTAACTTATTAAACTTGTTTTTGGCTTTAACCCAGTGTACACCAGGCAAATGTGAAGTTGTTTACAATTTTTTGTTTTTGGTTTGTTTTTTGTAGTTAACGTTTGAAATCGCCTTCCTTCCATATAATGAGGAAGCAAGTTAAACAAGTTTCACTTTCAGGTGTGACTTAACTAAAACACAACATTTCATCAAATCAATGGAAAACAACAGCTGATGTACAAAGATGCAGCTGAAAGCTGGAAAAAAGCTAAAATTTGATCTTAAGGTAATTCTCTGTTAGATGGTAAAATGTCTAGCTAATGCATGTATTTTTTATTGCCTGTCAATATAAATTACTAGAAGTTAATTTAGACCATTATCTTTCTTTGCATCTTAACATTTTAATTCAAGTTATACTGTGTCATCTGCAATGCAACATAAAAAATATCTTGCATAGTGCTGTAAGTGTTTGTAGTGATTTTTTCATAATTTCATAATTTTGTGTTTAGCTCAAAAGAACCGGTTGTCATTCACAATGATTTGCAGTATCTCTATTACTGAAATGATATTAAAGTTTTATATGAACACCTAGAACAGGCTTTCTGTTTCTGATTTACCTAACACAGTTGTGTCACCTTGGCTCACAAAGCCTTGCAAATAAGACACTGATAGAGGAAGGATTTGTCAGACTGGGAACTAATCTAGCAACTAGCGTCATTATGTTTGCAGCAACAGTTTGGAAATTTAAGAAGTTATGACTGTAATTCATCCTGTGGTATGTTAAAATGGCTGATGTCCATGACAAAGCTACCTGACAGGCTTCAAGTAAAGAACAAGGAGAAAAGCTACTTAAAATAACAGTTGGGTGACAAGAAAACAAACACATAGAGAGCTAAGGAAATAGTGATAAGAATAGCTCATAAGAATATTTTGATTAAAAAAAGTATCCTTCAGAAGAGCATCTGTCAGACAAATGCTTAGCTTTTTCCTACATTTGGTCATTTTATTTTAGTAATAGTTTAGTGGTATTTTTCATGCACAATTGCAATTCAAAGCACTTTGGTAGAAAAGCTAATTATTTAATAATATCTGCACTGGTTATCTCCATTTTACCTAAAGTGCAAAACTAAAAGTACTTTACTAAGAAAATGTCATAATATTTTTATTGTATTTTATGGTAATTATGGCAGCTCATTTACAGTAATTTTTAAAATATAAGGGCAAAAGGTCATTGCTGAGAGGTGATTACCTTATAATGACATATCAGTATTTATTAGTTTATGTAGTTCTTATTAAAAAACATATTATATTTTTATAGTAAATCCACAAAGGGATATTAATGTCGTGGCTGGTCAGTGTAAGATGAACATTATCTCAGTGGTGAATCCACAACACAGCGTCCACATCATTATATCCTTTGACATGAATTCATTTGGTGTAGCTTAGTTAATTAACGGCTTTTTCAGATGTTATTTTCGTATCCAGTGTTCATTCCAAGTCTATTACTTGTTTTTAGCTAAGTCCTGTGTGTTTTTAAGCCGTTTTGTGCAGTTCTTGAATGTTCTTCAAACAACTTTAATATAGCAGCACCCAAGTCCCGCGGACAGTGAGTTGATAAGGTGTTAGCTATATGCATCGTCAGCAGCACGCTAACCGAGCATTAGATTTGAAATTCAGCTTGATTACAATTTGAGAAAAAACGATTTCTTTATTATTTTTGGTATTGGCGTTGACAGTGAGTTTGTAATGAATTCTCACACGCCACGATAAAATGAAATGTAACAATACCAGCAAACAAGCTTAGTTAAATTAGCTTATTATTAAGCTAACCTAGCTTAATTTTAATATAATAAGCTAACCTAGCATAATTATTATTTTTTTGTCCTATTTGTCCGCGTGTTGATTAGACATAATAATGCTATATTTTTTGAAGTAGAGTTGCATGCATGGCAAAAGGCTTTGATAATTTTAGATTTAAAATTGCTTGAGCTATTATGACTATTTGATTATAATCAGACTGAACATGCTCACAGCTAATGCTAAAAATAATTTTTCATTAGTTTTTTCTTGTGTGTGTGTGTGTGTGTGTGTGTTTTCTGTGTTTTAGTTATGACACCTTTCCTTTCATTCATTCCATTGTTAGCAGCTGTAACAAAGTCACAGACTTGTCCATTATTAATGCTCTGTCTAACAACCTAAACAATATACAGACATTTAGAAAATCGTTCATATTTTCTTGATGTGTTCTGCTTCAAGTTCGTCAATAAACTTAGAAGCTATTTAAATATTTCATGAAGCTACAGATGGCCGCACAGAATGCAAAGGCAGTAATAATATTTTTAATTTTGCATGAAATTGGACCACCTCAGTACAATAGGAGTCCATCATCAGTCTACATTTGACCTAGAAATTAAAATACTGTCCCATACTGACCACCTCCCTCCTGTGTGCCAAGTGTTGCTCCATCTCACATGTTCTACTGACCTCAGGTTGGCTAAAAATGACAAGGGGCGGGAGACTAGCAGTAGGTGGGAAGACTGATAACCCTGCAGCTGTCATTGTGAGGCTTGCTGGGCTGTGACGGTCATTTCCCCCTTCAGACTGACTGGCAGAGGTTGGGGGAGATCATGAGTGAAGTGGCTTAACTCATGGGACAAGGAGGGGGGGGGGTCCAACTTGCTGAACAGGACTTGATGCTTGCATTCAATCAAACACCAACCAAGAAGGAACCCTGCTCACTGCCGGAACTAAAAAGGCAACTCACTGAAGGTTTGCACACCTCGTTTTCCCAAAGACGTAACACACTACCGGGACATGGTTACAAAAGGCTGAAGAGTGAGCGAACGTGAGGAAAAGGAGGGGGAAAAGTGGGGCCGTCACTTCCAAGAGACAAGTCAAGGGACCGGTTAATGCAACATGATCTACAGGTTCTTGCCCTAAAAATACCTCTGAGCAGGACAGGGGCAGCTATCTCTATCTGCTTGATTACCCCGAAATTTCTTTTTCATCTTCGGACAACAGCTGAGGTCAGAAAACAACAATTTGAGAAGGATTTATCCATGGATTTATTCTGTTTTATTAGTAAAATGACTATCTTTTATAACTAGATACAGAAATATGACAGCCATGTTAAACTGTAATGTATATGTAGGGAATGCTCTTAAGTTCCACTGACCTGACCTGTGTTTAATATCCCAAGTGGACTGAAACCCTGTTATCTTGGCAAACCATTTTGTTGGAAAGTTGCAGAATTCACTGGGGCATCTACCAGCTCAACCATGAGAAAGGCAGAGGTGCAAGTGACCCTAAAAAAAGGGGCAGATGAAGCAGTGGCACCCTCAAGTCCCATCATCCCCCCAAAACGTCCCAAAGCGAGCCCAGAACAAATTGTCCCTGAACCTCGAGGACTTGGTTATCCCACTCCAACCCCACCTGTTTTCTTACGCAAAATGAGGAACTCCGCTGTAGGGACAGGCTGTGACATCCGTCTCAAGGTGACTGTGGCTGGAGACCCCCAGCCCTCCCTTTATTGGTACCACAATGATGACCTCCTTAACATGGAAAACCAAGAGTATGGAGGGCTCTGGATTAGGGATTGCAAACCCAGTGATGCAGGCCTCTACACCTGCATCGCCAACAATCACTTGGGAGAAGCTCGGAGCAGTGCTGTGCTTGCTGTCCTGGATCTGGGTGAAGGTAATTGTCATCCAACACTTTACTTGTATTTATACTTGTCCTCTATTAGGACTAACCTACGAGACGGATTCCCGTGGGGTTTCCATTGTTTAAAGTAAAAATTGCAAATTGTTTAAAGTAAAACATAGAAAACAATATCCTCCTAAACTATTTTTGAAAACCATTCATTTAAATGAATGGAAGAAAAACAGAGAACTACTGTGTGTTTGACTCTATAGAACAAACGTAAGACAGTTCTGTTACTACACAATGAACCACATAAGTGCTTTACAGTATCAGTCACTGCTGTACCACTGTTGAGAGGACACAAATTGTTTAAAGTGTCTTAAGTGACTCATGAAAATCACCCATCGTGCTGTAGTCATTAAAAAGGCCCAGCAAGAATTAGAAAACCTCACACAGTCTTGTTTAACTTCCTGTTCCTTTTTCTGACTAAGTTCTCAGTTATGTTATGAGCTGCTTAAGCTACTCGAGAAGTTCATTGTCAAATCTCACTGTTCATATAGTTATAATGCTAAAGGTTGTTGTTACTTTGCACTAAGCTTTTGCTCCCTGAGAGTAGTCGCATTTTACATTATTTATTTATGGCATTTTGGTCCATATAGAGGAAACACAATACATGTGAATTTGTTCCATCAAGTATTTAAGCAGAAATCACACATACACTAAGTGTACTTAGATACAAAATCTAGCTCAACTATGATCTTTTCTTATCAACAGACAATATATTAAACTTTTCTAAAGATACTGTTTTGTCTAATTAGAAGTATTAAAAATAAAATGCAGGTAGTTTATCTACAAGGAACATTATCATACACTGCCGTGTGATATGAAGTTCACCGATTACCTATCGAACAAGCTGAATCATTTCATTAGTAGACAGTTTATATGCAGTATGATCATTTCAGTATTTTTATGCAGTGACTCATCCATTTCGATTTTCAGAGCTTCCTCAAAAATTTCAGAAGAGAATTGATTTTTTTATGTTTTATGTCCCCAGAGAGACAAACTTTGTCCTTAATGGTAATGGAGAATCAGAATGTGTAACTAAGGCGTGTATACAGTAGATGTTTAAGATTACCATACAGAGAGAAAGTCAGATTTCCATCATTTGTAATATTCCTGGAAACAAATAATCCTCTAAAGAACATCTGGCAGTCAGCCATTTGAAACTCATTATAGTATATTACAGATTTCTTGGTGTCGAGCCAACGATGCTCAGCTGGCCAGTGTAGCTCTTCTCTGCTCACACACCAACGTTCTGACCAACAAAACCTCTTTTAATGGTTCTTGTGATCTTCGCCACTGATCAAAATTCAGTTCTCCTGCTTTAACAACCTCAACTCCTTTAAAAAAAAAAAAAGATATTATAAGCTCCACAGCTATGCCCCTCATATAGCAACTAAGGCAGTTTATCATCATTCAGCATGTGTGACCATCTAGTGGAAACTCACTCTTCAATTTAGAACTTTCGTTTTGTGGTGAAGGTATATGTGGCTTGTAATTGCATGGAGAAAGATGCTGAATCATGCAGTATATGTACTGAATACAGTGACTCAGTCACTTTAACAGGAGTAAAGGTCTGATAAATGGAAAACATTTTGTGGTGCTGCAGAAATAAGGACGGGCTGCTTACATAACAATCTCTGCTAAATTTAAGCTACGTCGAGATGTTTTGAGCAAGCCTAGGACAAAACCTGGCTACTAAAAGTGTGATATCTGTCGACAGTGTGATGATATGAATTCCTTTTACTGTGCACAGCAAGAAACTAGTTTGCATTGCATTTCCTTTATTGTATGAATATTGGATGCTTTGATACATAAAAGATATGCCGTCAAATGTGACAACTCGAAAATCAACAAAAGGATAACAACACAATACAGTATACTGATAAATATGAATACGGTAATTATGGCATCAAATAATTAATACTTATTAAACTGTTAAGTGTTTGTTTGGGGTTTGACAAAACTTTAATTAACCTACGAGCTGCAACTTTATGTTGAGTTTCCTGTTGAGTTATGTTGAGCTTCACAGGAGCATTTTTAGAATTCATAGTCAGTGAGGGTCATATGATTTCTGTGATACTGCACGTTAAGTGTTTTGATACAAACAAACTGATGTCGGTCTAAAAATAATGTTATTTTATGCTGAATATCTGCACCAGTCTGACCCCTCAGTGCGGTTCACAGTCCTCAAAACTTTCTTCAAACCTTCCAGAGTTTTTTTTTTTTTCTTTTTTGCTCCACATTAACCTTTAGTGTGATTCAGCTCTCCACTGCATTGCCGTGTGCGTAGTCTACAGCTGTCCCATCACTCAGCGATACTGCCTGAGCCCGTTCTCTCCCTCTCACTCTTTGAAAATGTCTCTCTGTCCCGCCCCCCTTATCCACCAGCTCTGCCTAGTTATTTATACAGTGGAATGTGCCAGGCCTTAGATTTTTGTGATGTTAGCGGGCCAGCGTCTCTCTTGTTACACAGCACGACATCACTGCTAACTTTAGCTCAGCCCTGTATGACTTTTTTTTCCCCTCTGCTGATCAGGGAGAGGTCCAATTTTGAATCCACAACATCTACTTAATACCCAGCAGCATAAAGATGTCTGCCACCTGGTGTGATGAAAACTATTTGGTAAATACTGTTCATTCTCATTTTTTTTTCTGTACTGAACTATGATGTTTCTTCCCTCTTCATAGTATTTTTTTTTTCAGTTCCACTTCACATTCTACCCATTGAAGTACCCTTCACCTGTAAGAGCCTCTTGCTCATCAGTTATTAATAATTTGACAAATTGATTACTGGATAAACGAATAATGAAATAAATTAAAGCAGTTCAATTACATGTAGTTTATTGGGGGGGCGGCTGTAGCTCAGTTGGTAAAGGCAGTCGTACACGCACCACAGGGTCAGTGGCTCGATCCCCAGCCCTGGCTATATGTCGAAGTGTCCCTGGGCATGACACTGAACCCCTGACAGCCCATTTCCCTCCCAGCTGTGCAGTTCCGGTCCAAGCCCGGTAGAAATTGGGGAGGGTTGCGTCAGGAAGGGCACCCGGCGTAAAAAAAACTGTGCCAAATCAACATGCGGACGATGATCCGCTGTGGCGAAGCCGAAAGGACAAAAAAAAAAAATTACATAGTTTATTGAATGGAAGAAATAAGTAACTATAATAATAATTACTAGGGAAAAATAGAAAGTCCTAAAACCTGGGTGGTCCACAGAGAATGTGACATTACATCACTCCGTATTAATCACTGGGGAATGGGGGCACAATCTTAGGGGAAGAATCCCTCAGCAAGATATGGTTGTTACATTCAGTTACCATGATCATGATAACATGATTACTTTTTTCAGAATCATGGCAGAAAGTCAAAATATAAACTCAAACTCACCAACAAAAAGCCTCGGTGGTGCACAAAAACTGCATGACATAAACTTCACATCGTGAGTTTGTTTCAGTAGGGTTAACTGGCCCCTTCGCAGTGTGTTTGGAAGGTTTGTTTTGTGTTGTCTTCCTCCAGGATCATTAATATGAGTGAACAGGTGGAGCTGCAGTTACACTGTGGAAATCCCCTACTCATAAAAGAGTTAGCCCCCCCTACCATCCTCTAAAGTTAATGTCTCCTAATGGACACAGGAGACGAGAGTTAAGGTATTTATTTGGGCTGTTAAACAATGTGGAGTGGCAGTGAGCCATACTGAGTTTTGGAAATTGTGTGTGTGTGTGTGTGTGTGCGTGTGTGTTTGTGTGTGTGTGTGTGTGTCATGCAGATCATGCAGAAAGTACTGGTCACATAGCAAAAAATAAACATGTGACTTCTCAAATGTGTCACAGGCCTTCAGTTAATAAGACCCTAAGGTTTTGATGTATTTATGTTTTATCTAATGGTTTGTAAATGAAAACGGGTGGGAGAGGGTAAGAGGATGGTGCAGGTAGCAGAGAGGCAGTGGTCAAGGGTGGAGGGAGTCAGGAAGAAAGCACTTGACTGACATTTACCCCAGGAAGGATTCCCTGGCTGTAGTTCATGGGAAATACTGTAAGTCTTTTCTAGTGGTAACAAGACCTCACAAAGCTGTAACTGTCTCGTACAGTGTGGATGGTAAAGTGCCTGATCTCAAATATCAGTGGTATTGGCTCATAAATATGATATGTTTGTAGTAATTGTTTACGTTTGTGGCAGTGTGCTAACATTACTGCCCTCTGAAGTTGCTATGGCACATCATAAACAGTTTTCCCAGGGAAGGAAAGCCAAGAAAACCCAAAACAAACCACATCACACCGTGGCTAACACACAGCATCATGTAATTTTGTCACAAGACTGAGAAACATGGTGGACTTCCTCTTTGCTAAATTCATGTTGAATTCACTTTTGGAAAAAAAAAAAACAATATCAAATGAAATGCTGCTACCAAGGAAACAAAAAGGCGTTCTCAGTGACTTGACATTACATAATCATATGACCATGTATTTAAGCCAGTAGTTATTTGCATTTATGAAAGTGCTAAATCCTGTATATATAATAATATAATTATTATTACCTTTAAGTACCTTTCAAGCTCAATATGCTGTGTGACTTGACAAGGATTTTAAATGGATTTGTGTTCAGTGATGAGAGGGAACAGCAGTAAAGCCTTCTCGTTGTGTCTATGGGAAGAAAATCTAGGTGGCATTAACATTTAAAAAATATTCCAGAATTATTGCACCCATTTTATAAAACATTAGAAGCATCAGTACCCATAATATCGTTTATGAGTACAGCAGTGAGTGTAGCAATTAAATGTTTCATATCCTTTGGAAGCAGAATTGCTGTGTGCAGTTACTCCATGCAGCCAGTACCACATTTGCTGTGAGAGCTAACAGTGCTCCAGCAATGCAGAGGAGTGAGGAGGTCCCTTTAGCTGTTGCAGTGATGCTCCCCTTCGCTGCCGACAACACAACATCGGCTCATTACACCAGTTGAAGACTAAGACACAGGCACATGGGGAGGAAGGGAAAATGAAAAAATGATCTCAAGAGGGCTGGATCACTCCCACTGGTTTTTCTGCCTATCGGTGTGCACTGCCTGTGGGGTGGAAAGCAGCGGGGGAAGATGCTTACACTGTCGCTGGCTATTGTGTGGACAGGGGGGCTCCCTCACAGTGGATGATATGTATTCAACAGACATTTCCACCTGCGGATGGAGGTCTACGCCGTATGCTTTTCAGATACAGACTCTCTCAGAAGAACTGCTGAGACTCTGAGATTCAACTTGTTATATAATGGACCAAAGTGCCTTCTTTTCCTTTTTCTTTGGATTTGATTAAGAAGCTTTAATGTGTTATTAGCAGGCTACACTATATTACCAGTAAAATGTTTGACATCAAAGTCTGATATCACTTGCTGATGTCTGCTAGAAGATGTCCTGATTTAAGCGTATAGTAATGACTTGGAACCTCCAAGGTATCTTGGGGAATACCCTGCTGCCGAATCTAAGCCAAGACAAAAGATACTTGTCGAGGACATACCACCAGTTGCTATGAAAAATATCTAGACCAAAGAAAAAAATCAGGCAAGTGCGATTCATTTTAACTTTGTTAATTAGAAGTCTTTGCTTTTTGCGTGCTGATTTACAATAAAAAAGACAAGAAATGTGAAATATTTAATTTAGACTTTTGACAGAGGCATTTTATTAACATTATTATTCAGCACCTGACCCCACAATGATTGCTGAGCTGTCCAATGCAATGAAGGTGGTTAGAAAATATGATCCTACTCTGTATAGCCTTTCATGAAATGAAGCTGGGTTAGATCAGTGTTATTGGGGAATATACTTAATTACAATGGCCACTAGAAAGTACTGTAGCATTCGAACTCTGATTTGAATCCGAAAGCCCAAGGCCATTCCATGCTGTAGCTTTGAACACTCTTCAAAGAACTACAGACTTTCAGAGTTGCAGCATAATTCGGACTTAGTCTGAGGTTTTTCAGACTGATGTTCATCATGTAAGTAAGGTTATTTCTACATTTTCCTACATGATTTATTGTTATATAGTCTATACGTATACTAAGAATATTTTGTAAATCCATTTACAGTGTGGCTCCTAAACTAGTCAACATTCAACAGATCAGAAAAAACATGCAGTAGAACATCAAGGTAATATTCAACAAAGTATAAATCTTATATTGGATGCCGTAACTTTGATGCCACAGCATCTTTTTCACTTGGGAAATAGACTGAAAGGTTTATGACAGACGCGTTCCTGAGAATATAATGACATATGTGCACTAATACCTCATGCAATTATTTACAGTTTAATGCTACCATCACACCTTTGACAAGTCAAGCTAGTGATACTGTTGTTTGTTCCCGTTGCTTCCAGGATGGTTTCCTACTCATTGTGTTTAACTGTTGTCACTTATCATTTAGTAAAAAGTTTTAAATTACAAATGCAGCATGCACAGAAATATTTTAACAAAGAGTGTTTGTACACCACATACTGTATGTCAACATTCCAGGTCTTCTGTTGAGTTACATACAAACAATGCATTTACATGGACTTACGTATTCAGGTTACAGTTGATTTCTTAACTTTCATGTAAACCGGAAAACTGGCTTCCCAAATTGGGGTAGGGGATTAAGGAAACCTGGTTTCCCAAGGTAAATTTCTGTCGGAGAACCTCTTTGCCGTGTATAGGCGTAACTAGGTTTCTAATCTGCTTTCTCCAACTGCACATGTATAACAAAAGGCTGCAGACAGGAACATGCAGTTGATTGAAAGGCGGATCATTAATGGAGCCATGCCACCTCGTTTCTAAAACAAAGTGCGACAGAAAATTTAACTAACACAAAGTGTCCCATAGAAGTCTAAATAAGTCACTTTCCCCCACATATTTTTAAAAATTAAAACAGTTCCTGTTGTTCCCGAAATAGCAAGAAGTCATTTGTATGAACAGCCATTGGGTTAAATGCGTAACCATACATGCCTACATAAAAACATTGCTCCACAGCACTAGTAGTGGTCAGAAGCTCTAGACAATGTACTTAACTACACTCTGATAACGACCAATTGAAGGGCATTATTCCTTCTTGATCGGGTGAAAAATTATTTATATATTAAACCCACTGTGCTGCCCCAATTTGGTTGTGGAAATAAATTTTTTTGTTATGCTACATTTATGACAACACAAAGAAAATATTTTCATTCCATATTTTGCCACAATGCTTTTGTGTGTTTTATTTTTCTTTTACTTGTCCTCTTTAGATAATTTTCTTTTCCCCCAAAACTATTTACGACACCATATGCCTTGTGAAAAACATGTTTTTCAAAATGTTTTTTTTTTATTTAATCAAGACAGAATAAAGGCTTATAGAAGCTTATCATGGCACCATTGCACCGACCATGTCAGACTCTGACGTCAACTGTTCTCCGATGAATCTGTGTGTGATTGCAATATTTTGAAGTCTGAAATTGAGACATATGATATAAATATTACATGGGTGCAGTGTAGCTACTTATGAATGTAGATTTATTTGCTGTGACATCAGTTTGACACATACAGGAAACACATTTTCTGTGTACTGTACCATATGGTAGATTTTGTCTTTCCATTGTACACATTTGCCCGTATTTCTCTTCAATGTTCAACATGACCAACATAGTTTGTTCTTTACTGCAAGGAATGACAGATAGCTCTGTTTTATAAGTAATTCCACCTACTGTTAAGCAAACACCTCATGAAAGCTGTTGGGATGCCAATGACTCAATAGTGCTTTCTATTTTAAGTTCTACCAATGACTGAATTTTGTGTCAATCTGAGAAAAAACACTTTTTTAGAAAGAAGTAGGTTTTTCTCTTGTAAATACTAAAACATTTATTTTAATCATATTAAGCATGATGCATTCGCTAACATTATTTAACAGGCTTTGATTTGACAGGGCAATTGAATGCAATTAAAAACAATGTAACACTGAAGAACAGAAATGTATTCTTGAATATAGAGTTTTTAAAATACTTAATGTAATATTTCAGGCCATGTTGTTTCTTCACAAGTCAACATTTTATAGTTTTGATTTCTAAGTAACGCAATTCAAATGTGTCACCTTCACCTGCACTGGTAATCTTTGGTTCACTTTCCCCCTACATGACCTTAAGTTAACTAAGATAAGGTAGCTATTGGTTCCTATGGTAACAGTGCACTCACTCTGCCTCTTCTGCTATGGAAACATTGTTTCCCAATAGTGCCAACTAATGAAAAATTGTACGTTTTTTTTTTTTTTTTTTCAGATTCCGAAACAACTGAGGATGAAGGTGGAGAACAGTTTGAGATCAAAGAAGACGGTGGTGATGTTGACGACCAGACTGTGCATAGAGGTATCTATCTACTATCTACTATTTGTCCAGCTTGCAGCTATTCTTAGCTATACACAATTTAATGTTTTTTTTTTGTGTGTGTGTTGGTATTTTGCTGATATCTATAAATGCTACAACAGTACAACACTTATAGGCACTTAAGTAAATTGTCAAATATTTAACGGAAGTGTATTTTAAGCAGCATTATTGGAGATTAAGGTAAATCTGGAAGGTATAACCAAAGCTTTCCAATGCAAACACAAAGCAGACACTAACTACTGTTTTTGTTTCCTTCAAAATCTGATAAAAATATCCAGCTGCTCAGCTGCTATACAGAATGCTGCACCACTAGCTAATCGTTCTTTTTCTTAACAGAGCTTTTTATGAAAAACACCTACCTGCTGCAGCAGAAAATTGAAAGATGACAGTTTTTTAGAATTTGTTTTTGAAAAAACATGTTTCTTTTTTTAAGGCCATATTTATATATAGAGGTGGAATTGCAGAGTCAAACCTTAGTCAGTTTGTCAATGTTTACACAGAAATATAGATTGATACTGCTGAAAACGTACCTTGTTTCATTCTGGAGGTTAATGTTAATACACTACCTAACATTACTTACAAAATGTGTCCAACAATTGTCATTTTTACCTGAAATGCAGTGATGGAAAGATGTGCAGAAGATGACAGTAGAACACATCAACAGGAGGATCAGTCAAACTCAACCAGGCAAGAAAGAAATGCTAATAACCTAGCAAACATATTTAAGATGACCTCACAATGCCGACTGTATATTAAACTCAAATTCCATACACAAATGTCATACCTAGCAGAATTACTAGCAACCTCCTGCATCCAACAAATGTTGAATCAAATCTTTTTCAGGAGACGGTCAGAGGAGTTTTCTACAGAATCTCCTTCACAATTCCTTCCACCTCCATCCCCAAGGCTCATCAAACGCACCTCCCCTTCTCCAATGTCAAACCGTTCTGGTTCAACTACACCTATCAGTTTACGGAAGAAAGTTGTTGTGCCAACTGAATACCAAGACACAGTTCCTGGGGAGTTTGAAGAAAAAGTTAAACAACCAAAATCTGTGTCCCAGAGTAGTACCCAGGACTCCCGACCACAGACTCCTCTGAGTGAGTACTCCCGGAAAGAATTTACCCTAAGACCATCCCCAAAGCTTACCAGGGCAAGCTCTAAGGTTTTTGAGAAGGTTCGTGACTTAGAAGAAAGGAGACGAAGCCTTGACATTCCAGAGGGTTCCGTCTCTGGACAATCCTGGGCAGGGTTCAATCGTGCTGGATCTGTTGATTCAGATGATGGAGGAAGCCGGTTGGGCATCTCTAGGGAAAGTTCAAGGGAAGATCTCAGGGAGGCTCTAAAAGAGGATGCCGCTGAACGGAGATCGATGTTTAGACAGAAAGCTGCTTCACTAGAGGAAAAACCTCGCTACTCCCAAAAAGTCCAGGACATTGAGAACAAGTTCACGGAGGAGCTCCAGCGCATTAAGAAACTTGTTGGAAAACCTCATATGAAGAAATCGTTTTCAACTGAACAGCTCACTCTGAAGGGCAAGCAGCACCAGCCCTTCAGGAAAATTGAGCCTATTCCTCCACAAGTCCTCCAAAAGCTTCAAGAAAGAGAACGTGCTCAATGGGCAAAGGAAGAGAGGGACGTTGATTTATGCCAGAAACAAATGCAGCCACAACAGCAAACAGAGCTTTATAAATCACAACTTCAAAAGACAGCAAGCACTGGTTCAACAACTGTAGCAGTCAGTAGATTTGGAGAGATTGCAGGCACCCCAGAGTCAATGCAGTTGTCTGACTTGCCAGGACATCGATTAGAGAGAGAATTACATAGAGTCAGCCCTGTTACAGAAATCATTCAGAGATCATCATCTCCAGCATTATATCAGCGACAACGGGAAGAATCCCCTAGTAGAGGCATTGCTGAGATGATGGTACGCAAGGTTGAACGAAGGCCCCCGAGCCCCCTTGTACAGAGGGTATCACGAATGCAAGAATCTCCACACATTCAAGAATCTCTTGGGCAAACATTACAGAAGGATGAAGCTTCAGGAAAAAAGGCTCCAATTGAAATTGTTGTACGAAAAATTGAAAACAGACCTGATGGTCCACTGGTACAAAAAAAAGCTGCCACTGTGCAAGATCTTCCCATTCAGCATCCTCGGAAACCCCTAGGGGTTTCACAGGTCAACCCAGTAGAGGAACAAGTTGAAGTGGAGCTAGCCAAACCAACCTTAAAAATAAGATTACCCACCATTATAGTTGAAGATGAAAAGATGGAAGTTGATGTTCCAGTGAAGACAAGACGACCTCGGCAGATTACTACTAATGCCAAAGATGGACAACAGCAGAAGACCAAAGCAAAGAGCCGCCGCCCTCGACCTATATCATCAGAGCAAGGTTAGATACAGTATATTGTTCTTCTCCCTTTGGGCTTTCTGTAGTAATGGGAAGCTTCAATCTGCTTCTTTTTCATTTTTAATCAACCAATTATGTATTACTCACAACAGGGGCTTTCTTTTAATTTGATTATGAAGTAAATGACTTTTATCAAACTGTGCAGATTCTTCCGATGATTCCTATGTGTCTGCTGGAGAAGACCCAATGGAGGCCCCTGTGTTTGAGTTTCCCCTCCAAGACACTGTTGCATCTGCTAATGCAGATGTGCTACTAAAGTGTGTCATTGCCGGCACCCCCATTCCTGAAGGTAACATGTCGTACAGTACTTTGTGTGTTTAACAACAAAATTCTCAAAGGTAATTTTGAAGTGATGTGTCACATGTACATTTATTTGTTTTTATTTGTCTGTTTCGCTCTGCTGAAGTTACCTGGACAAAAGACAACATCGCTATCTCTGGCACTGCAAATTACACAGTCAAAGTGGAGGGTGAACGCCACAGTCTGCTCATCAAATCAGTTAAAACAAGTGATGGTGGAAAGTATTGTGTAACTGCTGTTAATCAGGTGGGCAAATCCTCCAGCAGTGCCACCCTAACAGTTAAAGCAGGTACGTTTGACTCTATAGTGTAAATATTCAGGACTGTTCTGTCATTATTTTTGGTTTCAAACTTCATTTTTTAAATCTGCATTATTATACAAAGGTAGTGTTATCCACTTTTGTTTGGCAAAAATGATTCTACAATAGGGTTCAGATTTTACTTGTGTCTCCATTAAAACAAGTTACTTATAGTTCATGTAACTACATCAGGTCAACCATATAAGAAATATGGATAGTTGCCTTTATGGCATTTGTATTAAAATAATGAAATAAATTGTTGTCCTGACCTACATGGCAGACATAGTTTACTGATTTGTTATCTTCATGTTATCTCCAATAGTTTTTATAGTCTGTCAGAAGTGAAATAGGACACTTATTTGTTTACCCTTTATTATTACAGGCCAATGTACAATACTATCATTTCTAATTTATGGCATTAATTTGAAAGCTAATACTGTCCACCTTAAAAAATAAAAACACATGTTGTGGTTTCCTCCCACAATGGCATTGAGTTTTAGCTGACTTTTCTCCGACTCCCTAATCATTATGTCTCTGAGGAAAATGTGCGTGCTATATATTCCAGCTGAACAACCTCTCTTATAGTTACCATAGCAACTCAGAGGCAAAACTGAACCTATAAATTGCCTACTGAGGCTCAGTGCTCCGTTCACTGTGAATCCACTATTGTTTGGATATCACATTTGACATCAGTTTCTAATTATTTTGTTGTTTTCACACATGGCCTTCTTTAAATCCTGTGTTGCTATTAAGGTGTCCTCTCAGTGATAAACAGTTTAAACAGGCAAAATTAAAGGCACATGTAGGACTTGATCATAGTCAAGGATGCCTAATATCAAGTCAAACTATTTCATGAAACACACCTGAAGCTTTATGCTTTTATAGGGTCTGTACAGGAGCCTAAAGGAAACCTGGGAGTGCCTACGGATATTAGCAGTCCTATTACATCTGATGAGGAGTATCTCAGTCCCCTGGAGGAAAGCGTGGATTTTGGAAGTCCAGAACCAATGCAAACTATTGACACACAATTTAGGAAACCCCCTGCGTTTCTGGTGAGACTTACATATAGCTCTGCCTAATTGTCTTTCCCTGTTGGAATATTACGCCTTTATGTTTAGTACACGTAACTGCATTGTAAATTAGTCTATTGAGAATGCAGCATGGAAATATGTAGAGTACAAAATGTCCTTGAGCCTATCATTATTAATTTCTTACATGAACATGATATCTGCTCTGTGGTCATTCCATCACCATATGTATCAAATTAAAAACTTTCATGTAAAACGCATCTCTCAGCTTCTAACTTGCATTACATTTCAAACAGGCAACAATGAGTGATCAGGCTGTAATTGAAGGGCAGGAAGTCACCATGTCTGTACGAATAAGTGGGCAACCCAAACCCATGCTCTACTGGTAGGTCTCTTCACTTCATCAAACCACTTAAACGCGTGGCTTGTATGGGACATGGAAAAAATCTTCCTCATAAGCGAGCTTGCTTGACTGCATACTTTGTTATGTTGCATGCTCCATTAATGCATTTGTTAAAGGAGATAATCTCCAAGCTGAGGGACACATTCTAAATACTGTAAATACAATAATCTGGAATTCACATGCAGGGCTAAAGCCATTGAAAAAAGAAATATCACAATCCCACATAGAAAGCGTTATCCAAATTTATGTTTGTTCAAATAAAGATTTTTACAAAGCCCACCCTATTGCAATTATGCTCTGAAATATTTGAACTCAACAAACTACAGATCGAATGTTACAGTTTGCCTACTTCTAAACGGTATTTCTTTAAATTATAGCTTTAATAGGGGATGCTGTAAACAATGAGAGATGGACAATAGGTTTGGAAACAAGGAAAGTATAGAATAATGCCAGCTTTATCCTTTAATGCAGAAGACAAGAGTAGGCTTAGTCACTCAGAGGGTTCTGTTATTAGAGTTAGTCATGACTCTCGAGGGACAATAGCAGAAATGAATGTGCTAAACATATTATTGGCAAAGCTGGAGAATGTATCCCACTTCCCACCCCCTCCATGCAAGCCAGAAGAGCACTTGTATTTGAGAAAGTGTGTCATGGGCTGTCCTTCATTGCATTGCATTGAGTTGTATTTAATGGATTTATCTCGTGTATTAAAATATTTGTTTCCTTAATTCTACCCTTCTGAAGGCTGAGAGACAGAATTACAGTAAAAACAGGACCACGACACATTGTACGTGAGACAGAAGATGGCACTTTTGCAATGACAATCAAGGCAGCAGTGAGGTCGGACTCCGGGATTTACACCTGTAAGATCATTAATGAGTATGGAATGAAGCAGTGTGAGGCGAAACTGGAGGTAAAAGGTATGTTGCTTTTTAAAGTGCTGGTGTTTATTGTCACAGTTCCAATTCACATTTTACTCACTTGGTTCACTGCATGGTCACTCAATTCCTAATCAAGTGGTTAATGTGTTAGTCAGCTATAAACATTGATAACATAACTCCAAGTGAAAAAGAAATCCATTGTGATCTATGACCGGTTCACTGTTCAGCTATCACTAAGCACCACTCATCAGAAAATGTCCCTTCTTTACCATCCAGCTCCACCAGTTGAGCCAGGTCTGGCTGTCATCCGCCCAGTCAAGGATGTTACAGCCAAAGCCGGAGAGACGGTATTGTTTGAGTGTCATGTCATTGGGCCAAAGGACACAGATGTGGACTGGCTTGCAGATGGCAAACTGATCCAGCCTGCATTGCTCAACTGTAAGATGCACTTTAATGGAAGAAAGTGCCATCTTCTGCTCAACTCAGTGCACGAGGATGACAGTGGGACGTACATGTGCAAGCTCAGCACAGTCAAAGGTATGTCACAAAAAAAAATGTCAAAATAGCTATATTTATTGCTATGTCCATCTCTTCTGTGAATGAAATTGAATTTGCACTCATTAGAGGAAGTGACCTCATGTGGCAAACTCAAAGTCATCCCCTCCATTGAACCACTTTTTACTCGCAAGTTGGATATTCTGGAAGTGATTGAGGGGCGTAATGCTCGGTTTGACTGCAAAGTCAGTGGGACACCATCGCCTAAAGTCACCTGGAGTCACTTTGGTGAGACTGTTATTTATAGTGTCATTAAGATCTACAACAGACGTATGTCAGTTTTGGTTTTAGGATTTATTAGAGTTATTGCAAAATGTCTTTACCTTTTTTTATATCTCTCACATTGTCTGTGTTTTGTTGTTGATTTTAGGATTCATAAAGTAATGCATAAAGACACGCTCCTTTTTTTTTAGATCATCCACTCACAGAGAGTGAGGATGTTCGCATTGTCCAGGAAGGTGGACGTCACTCTCTCATTATTTCCCATGTGACAAGTGAAGATGAAGGTGTCTACACTGTCACAGCCCTTAACATTCATGGTGAAGCAGAGAGCTCGGCCGAACTTTACGTACAAGAACCACGGCCACCCATATCTTCACAGATGTAAGAGCATGTTATTTCTTAGATGTTTGGCTGGAGCTTCCTTCCACTAATGCTTTCAATGTTGTTCATTTTTGAGTATGTCCTCTTTCTTCCCTTTCATTTAGGGCTAAACTGGAGAAGATGCCATCCATCCCAGAGGAGCCAGAGGTCCCAGAGAATGAGGTAGAGCGTTTTACCATGCCTGACTTCATCAAGCCCCTTTATGACCTGGATGTTATTGAAGGAAAGGAGGCTATGCTTAAATGCAAAGTGGCTGGTTTGCCTTACCCCACCATCGCTTGGTTCCACAATGGCAAAAGGATTGAGAGCACCGAGGACAGAAAGATGACTCAGTGTAAGTACTTCTTTCTCTAGTGTTCAGGTCTGTCAAAGCTGTAAAGCTTTTACGAAGCAACTACAGCCCTTGTAATGTTTTTCGTGATTCTCTACAAAGTACAAAGAAAATAGAATTTAATCAACATTTACAACTAAAACTACTTTGGTGAGTTTGGAGGAAGATTCAGGAAGTGTTCATCATGACTTTGTTTTAAGCACTTGGCTAAATACCCTATGCCTACATGATTCTGGTGAATGCAATTCAATTTTTGTGGGCTGGTTTGATATTTTGTCAGTGTTTTGATGTTGAATTTCCTAGAAAAAATTTGCCTTGTTTTTTTACATCCCTTTTCTGCTTCCTTTTACAGTTCGTGATGTCCACAGCCTGGTCATCCGCACTGTGTGCCATGCCCACGGTGGTGTGTACAAGAGTGTTATCTCTAACAAAATTGGCAAGGCCACTTGCTATGCTCATCTCTATGTTACAGGTAATTCCTTTGTGTCATGTGCCTCAAGAAAAAGGCACATCAAGTAATTGTGGTCAGTAATGCATTCTGTAGCAGTGTTATGTGGAAAGGCAGATCAGAAACATTTATAGATCTCTAATTCCATTGTCATTGTTTTAGATATCCTGCCTGATCCACCTGATGGAGCTCCAGTGATAGAGTCAATCACTGGTAAAACTATCACTTTAAGCTGGAAGAAACCTAGGAGGCTGGACCCTTCTATTGGTATAGCATATAGACATATCATGACATGTTACAGTTTAAAAATCTGTTATTGTGCTGTAGTTATAGATAAAACATAATGATAAATGACAACTTGATGTTCTTTTAAAAACAAAAATGATCGTTTATGCAGAAACACTGTAACATTTTGGATCAAAACCACTTGCAGATCCCAGTTCCTTGATGTATGCCATCCAACAACAAGCCCTTGGCTCCATCCAGTGGACCATCATAGCCTCTGGCCTGAAGGAGACCACATACACCATCAGCACTCTCTCTAAAGGTGTCCGCTATGCTTTCAGGATCCTGACCATCACCTCCAAGGCTTTCAGCAAGCCTTCCCCTGCTACCGACCCAGTGCAGCTCTTGGATCGAGGTACATTTGACTATCTTATAGAATTTGCTCGTCTATTTGTGTGCACTGTGACCTAATTAAATAAAATCTGTGTGCATTTTTTAAGGCCCCTACCTTCAAGAGGCTCCAGTGATTATTGATAAGCCAGACATTGTATATGTAAAGGAACACCAGTCAGTCACCATCACGATTACTCTGAATCATGTCAACACTGCAGTCATGTGGAAGAGGTATTGTTTTATTTCTACAAAGGAATTGCCTGAGTAAAAGAGAAAAAAGCTTGCAGGAATGTATTTCTCTTGCATTTACATATGGTTCTTTCCCCAGCATGTACCAAATATACAGTTCAGATTTTTTATTTACTTTTACTGTAAACCAAAACATTTTTCAACTAGTATAATAACACTGCAGTTATATTTGTAGTTTGTACTGTAACATCCATGTTGTAATCATATACTTCTTTAACTACCATGGTATTAGGTGATAAAGTCACCACCTTGTGGATCAAGTACATCATTGAAATGTCAGAGTGGATGACTGACAAGCATAAATAAATTTGTCAAATAATACAGGCAGAAATTGAATTCCCATTTATTGTCAATCATTGAGAGAAGTGCAAAATGTATGTCCTGACACTAAGGCTCGAATTCCTGACACAACTTCACATGCTGCTTGGCTTGTAGAATTCATCAGGGATTCTTAAAAGAACATTTAAATAGAATGGGTAGTTTTTTTCTGATGAAGGTCAGAAACCGAATAAACAAACCAATAAATTGCTTAATATTCTGCATGGATTGCCAGAGTTATGATATTTTTAGCTACATTACACTCAGCAAGAGCTAGTTGCCACCGCTTCCTTTCTTACTGTTAACATGTTAATTAAGGTTAACAATACAAACACTTTTCCTCAGGGGCGGAATGGTCCTGGCCAGTAAGCCAGGCCTGTACGAGATGGCAATGCCAGATGATGATCAGCACACTCTGAAGCTGCTGAAAGTGAAGAATGCTGATATCGGGGAGATGGTGTTTGTGGCCTCCAACAAATATGGCAGTGACAGCTGCATTTTTAGTGTGGAGATGGCAGGTACGGTCAGCAGCAGGACATCTATTGATCTATTTATGTAAATGTAAAAGAACTTAGCATTCTATCTTTGCTACACTGTCCACAGCTCCACCAAAATTTGAAACTATCATGGAGGACTTAGATGTTTCTTCTGGGGAGACCCCTCGCTTTGCTGTAGTTGTGGAGGGCAAGCCCATCCCTGACATCCTCTGGTTCAAGGTTTCGCTTTTCTCACACTTTTTATGTTTATGTCAACTTACATGTGTTATAAATCAAATGAAAGGTTCTTAATACTTTAGAACTACTGTTGAAATGTTCAGTGTTTCCTTTCAGAATGATGTTCTGCTGTCCGAGAGCAGTCATTACACATTTGTGTATGATGATAATGAGTGTTCATTGGTGGTCCTAAACGCTTGTCCAGAAGACTCTGGAGTATATACCTGCACTGCCAGGAACTTGGCAGGATCTGTGTCTTGCAAAGCTGAACTAACAGTTCATGAAGGTAAGAGGCTGTGTAAGATTCCTAACATTACCTTGACTATATACTGTAGCTAACATGCACCGTGACATCTAACTCAAAGAAGCTTTCCTTGTAGTTACAGTATTTTCAGTTGGCTATACTAATTTACACCTTCCTATTACCGCAGCTAAAAGTAAAGACAACCCGATTGATGATGAGGAGACTATTCTAAGGAAAATGCGCAGACTGACAGACCACTATGACATCCATAAAGAAATTGGAAGGTAAGCTTTTTATTAAGGCCGCATTTGAAATCATATGATCTTGTGCGTTGCTAGTGAGGCACTTTCCAAGTTAACCAATCAACTTGCCAAATTAGGCTGTATTTTCTCATGTCATAGTGCTTTTATCACACTATTTTAACAGATTCTGATTCCATTATATCAGTATGTATGGATAGAGATTTTTTTTTTATTCCAGGGGTGCATTTTCCTATGTGAAACGTGTGACCCAGAAGGTAGGCAAAATGGAGTATGCTGCAAAGTTCATCTCCACACGGGCCAAGAAAAAGGCATCTGCTCTGAGAGAGATGAGGCTGCTTTCCAAGATGGACCATGAGAGAGTCCTTTACTTCCATGATGCCTTTGAGAAAAACAACGGAGTCATCATCATCACTGAACTGAATCCTTTTTATATTGTTACTGTTTCTGATACAGAGTATTTAATTATATGATTTTAATAAAATACACACTTTTCATTTAACTTGCTCTAGTAACTAATATGTACTGTTGTTTAGAGGATTTCTATGAAAATTCTGTCTTGTTAAAAGTGAACTAAACATGTATTCATGCCTACATATTGTATATTTATGAAAAATTACCCTTAATTAATCTTTAAAGATGCCATGAAGAGCTTTTTGACAGATACACAAAGAAATTTACAGTAATGGAGTCTGATGTAAGTCCTGTGTAAGGCAGCTCAGCAAACCTTACTTTCAATTTAATTTCAACATCCATTATATTTCAGTGGTTAAATATGTCATTAGTATAATATTTGATTAATAAATAACACTAAATTTTTGTGTTTTTGGACCACCAGGTACGGTCATGTATAAGACAGCTGCTTGAAGGATTGGACTACCTGCATTACCGAAACATTATACACCTGGACATTAAGGTAACCATGTGAACTTAACATTTTGTTTAGATATAAACATTCTGTAATAAAAATATGATTCTGATGGAAGAACATAATAATATTTTGTTTTCTCATATTCTGATTACTTAGCCTGATAATATCCTCATGGCAGACCCTCATAGTGATCAGATCCGTATCTGTGACTTTGGCAACGCAGTGGCGATCACACCTGAGGAGTCTCAGTATTGTAAATATGGCACACCGGAATTTGTTGCACCAGAAATTGTCAATCAGTCCCCTGTGTCAAAAGCAACAGACATCTGGTATAGTATCTCTTGAATTTACATTTTTTAATTTGCTTAACTTACTTACTTACTTAACTTATCAGCTTTTTTAAATTATCTTCTATATTTGTCTAGGTCAGTAGGAGTCATTGCATATCTGTGGTAAGTAAAACTGAATATAAATCACATTTCTTTGATAAATTTGATTGTTAAAGTCTACATATGGCCTCATTATTAAAAGTATGTTTCTATGTTATCAGTCTGACAGGAGTTTCCCCATTTGCTGGGGAGAATGACCGCAGCTCTGTGCTGAATATCCGAAATTATAATATTGCCTTTGAGGAGAGTATGTTTGCTGACCTCTGCAGGGAGGCAAAAGGGTTCATCGTAAAACTGCTAGTTGCAGACAAGCTGTGAGTAAAAACATTGTTGAAAACCTTTGTATGGTAATGGAACAAATAAATGTATAAACTTGGAAAAGTGAAATATGATAAAAATTTTCTTTAGGAGACCTGATACTCAGGAATGTCTCAGACACCCCTGGTTCAAAGTAAGACAATGCACTTCTACAGTGTTAATTACTTAACTTATTTGATGATCCTGTTAAGGTCTCATAATGTTTTTGTTATAATGTCTATTTATTGTACAGATCCTTAGCAAGGGGAAGGCAATAAGTACAGAGGCCCTAAAGAAGTTTGTATCTCGCAGAAAATGGCAGGTGGGGTATTTTATTTTTTTATTTTTTTATTCCAGTAAAAAACTAGAATACATCTGGAATGTTGATGAATGACATATTTTAATCATATCATATTTCTTTTTACAGCGTTCACTGATCAGCTATAAATCCAAAATGGTCATGAGGTCCATACCTGAGTTGCTAAATGATTCGTCCAGCCATATATCCATTGCTGTTCCCAGGCACCTTAAAGAGGGTTCGCCTTTGCCGTCATCATCCTCTGACTCTGATGAAGACATTGATGAATTGCCATTTATTCCAATGCCACTCAACATGGAATTCTCTGGATCTAGGATCTCCCTAAATGACATTCAGACCAATGAGCAAGAAACAGGGAAGCAGAATGGAACAAGTATATGGTCTGGGTCCACTGTTCAAGCACAGGAAGCAATGGAGTGTGCGACTAAAGAAATGGAGAAAGAAGGAACTGAATCGACGGGTAAAGGCCGCCGGAAAAGGTTACCACAAGATAATGACAGGGGTTCCTCGGATGAAGAATCACCTGCTGAATTGCCACAAAAGTCCGAGTTACCTAGAAAACCCCTGCGAAGGGGTTCGAGCATGGAGTCAGACAAACCAGAGGGTGGACGGAGAAGAGGAGAACTAAGACGTGGAGGCTCAGCTGATAGTGCATTGCTGCTTCGAATTACACCTGAGGAAGAAGCTGGGGAAGGAAACCAAGAAGATGGCAAGGGAGTTCTGAAAAAAGCTGTCTCTATGGAACTACCAAGAAGGAGCACTAGCCCAGGAACTGCCAAAATGAGTCAAGAAGACTATGCTCTCAAACTGGAGCTGATGAGACAGCGTCTTCTTCGCGGTGGTTCTGTGGACAACAAGATGAGTGGGCTGAGAGGCCCTTTATTGGAAACATTAGGAATGGGAGATGAAAAACGTGCAATCTCCTCTGATCGCTACTCACGTACTACTCGATTAGCTCCCCCTCCCCTAACAAGAGCAGCATCCAGTGATTCTCCAAGGGATGAAGTTCCCAAACCCAAAGTATTGCGCAAAAGTGCTTCTTTCAGTCAAGGTGATTCAGAACCTATAGCTTTACACCGCCGGTCAGGAGCTCCTTTGGAAATTCCCTTGGCACAGGTTGAAGAGAGAAGGCTTAAGGAAGCTATATCTATGTCAGCTCTCACGGAGCAAACCAAACTAGACTCTCGTCCGGTGACTCCAAGGGAACCTTCCCCAAAACCATTAGCTTTAGAGTCTATTGTGCAGGAGAGTCCCACCAAAACAGAAAGCGAGGAATCCTTCATGGAGAGAGAAATAAAGCCAGATGAGAGTATGAATGAAAAAATGGATGGGTTGGCTACAGATAGTAATTTTGATGAGAGATCAAGCACAAGTGGTTTCTCAGAAAAGGATATGAGCATATCAGAAGAACCAGTGATTGAACCAGAGTATATGGGCCAGAAAATTCCTACACCTCCTCCTGTGGTCCAAAGTTCTTCTGTAGAAGAGAGAATGGAAAAGGAAGAAGGAGAAAAAGAGCAAGAAGAAGAGAAAGAGAGTATGAAGGAAGAAAAAAGTGTTATTGCGGAATCCGCTACTGAAGAAACTGCAGAAGCTACTGAAGGAAACTTGGACATGGAAGTAAAAATACCTGCTAAATCTTCTGATATGATTATTACCACAAGCTCAGTTATGGTGAGACCAACACAAGAATATTCTCATCCCCCAGCAAATGTCTATGTAACACCCTCTCCTCCTGCTCGAGTTGTTCTTCCAGATGGAAGGACTTCAGCATATGCTAGTATTATGCAAACAATTATGGTCCCATCAGTCCAGCCTCTCAGTAACCCAGCTGTAGACTCTAAAAAAACAGTTGTAGAGAGGCCTGCATCATCAACCACAGTATCAACTGAAAGATTTCCACCTACATATTCACCTGCAGGCATATCCCCTATTTCACCAGGTAAGTCAAAGGCAACAGTCATGTCAACCACTGAACACCCTGCTGTGTACTCCAGGGTAGCATCACCAGAAATAATTACAGAACCCAGTCCACCAAAGACTACCTCAAATTCCTCATCCCAACAAGGGCTTTCAACAGGTATGGACTTGGAGGATATAACCTCTGAAGAGGTCTTTGAGTCTCGCTTCAAAAAACGTGAGTCTTCTCTCTCAAGAAGTCTAAAATTTTTGTCACGGGCCAAGAATGATGACAAATCACCAACTTCCTCAGACTCCACAGAGTCAGGTGAAGAGATATATAGGCCTGGGCCAGTTGGTGCACCATTACAATTAGCCCACAGGAGGCTTGAGGAGAAGTCAAAGTCAGTCCAGGACCTACGTGAAGCTCAGAAGGACCAAGGTTTTATGAAAAGGCTCTCTATGCGGCTAAAGAGAACTCCATCGAGTGAGCGCAAAGATGAAACAAGCAAAGAAGAAGAATCGGTTGCTTCAAGACGAAGGCTTTCTTGGACTCTTGGTCGAAGAGGATCACAGGACAAGAAGGAAGTGGAAATGACGCACAGGGATGGTGGTGGTGACACCATGGTGGAACAAGATGGAAAGGAGCTTAAGAAACATAATGAATCACCTGTGTTGGCAATGCGAAGGAAGATTGAATCAACGGTGGCTGAGATTTCCACCAGAATTCGTAGCTACTCAGAGGAAAGGAGGGCATCAGAAGAGAAGGAGCAAAAGAGGACACCTATTCTTTCCATACTTCGTCGTTCAACATCAGAAAGCCGTGGTATGAAGGTTGCCAGTGTTCCTCAGAACCAGCTGGCATCTCAAGCCAGTAATGGTGCCTCATCAGAGTCTCTAGACTCTATGTCCAGCCTAAAGTCCGACATAACAAAAGGTAAAAGGCAATATCCTCACCTTACTGGAAAATGTCCTTGCTATTTGACTACAGTAATATTAATTGCACTTTCTTAAGTATGAGTCACTTATGCACTTCTCTTGTAAAGGTGCGGAGGCTGAGCGCAGATCCCGTTGGGATCGATGGGGCCTAACCAGAGGGAAGCGAGAAAAGACAGTATCACAGCCAGACATACCGACAGCAATCTCAAGAGATAGTAGTTCCTTACTTTCACGCCAGTACTCCAGACTAGCTTCTGGTAAGTCAAGAAGAAGCATAGCTTTGCAAAAATACCACAGACAAATAGCTTGCCTGGCTACAAGGTCCATAAAATCATGAGAAAAAAAAATTGTATGTCAGCAACAGTGAACCCTGTAGTATCAAATTGTTTCATGATTCTTTATTTCTTTTAGTCAGCATTTTAATTCTTCATAGCAGAGGTAGGTAAAGAGATTTATGGTTTTGTTGGATGTAGCCCAGAGGATATACTGTACAACTATGGACATATGCACAGGATGGAAGTCATTTAATTAGCCTAATGTCTTTGGCTACTAGATTTCCCTCCAGTATTCCACATCAAGCTGAGAGATCATGTCCTGCTGGAGGGGGATCCAGTCACCCTTAGCTGTCTACCAGCTGGCAGCCCACACCCACATATATCTTGGATGAAAGGTACAGATCTCTGATGTAATTAAAGCAGTATTATTCAGCTAGTGATCTCACAGATGCAAGGTTGGACTCACTTCACTTGCTAATTACAATGATTTATATAATTATTTTAGGTCAATGAGTGAATTACCACTATTCATCATTGTCTTTTATCTTGTCTTTTACATGTTTAGCATTACACAGTATGTTTTAGTAAAAGACCATTTATATGCATGTTTCCCCAGACAAGAAGCCCCTGGAGATTGATGCCAGGATGAATATGATCGCCTGCCCTGATGGCCGGCAGCTACTGATGATCATGCAAACAACCAAAAAGGATGCAGGAGTTTATGAATGTGTGGCTGCAAACCCGCTGGCTTCTGTGTCCAGCTCTTGCACGATATCTCTTGCACGTAAGAACAGAGACATATATCATGTTAATCCCATATAAAATGTAATTTATGTTATATGTTGTATGTATATATAAAGACAGAGAGCGAGAAAGAGAGAGAGAGAGAGACTAAGGCACTACTCATATAGACAGACAACAGACATCCTAGTAAGTAACGTGGAGGAAACACAAGGACCGAACATTTGCTATTCACATAGCACAAGATAATCACAAGGCATTTTACATAGTAATGTTGGGCCTTATTGTAGAGAACAGCCCAACGATTCTCCCAAAAGCAAGCATTAGGCAACAATACAGTTTTAAAACTCCTTTGAATGTAATAAACTTCTTAAATAGAACCAGGTTCAGACTGGGCAGCCATCTGCCCGGACTGGTTGGAGTTTGATTCGGAGAGAGAAAAGAAGACCAACAAAAACCAACAGAGAAAATACTGGGAAAATTAGTATGACCAGTAACTGCACTGTGGTTACTGGTCACCTCCGAAGTCAGGCATGCTTACAGAATGGTACAGAAAAAGGAAGATGCCCAGATCAGTATTGCTTGTTGTACAAGGTCTGATAGTAATTTGATTTATTAATTGTATGAACTTTAGTAATAGTAATTAGTTATACTAATCTTGCTATTACAGGCCTGCCTAACTGTCCTGGGACCCCAGAGATTCCTCAGAAGTACAGCAACACAGCTTTAGTATTGTGGAGGCCCTCAGACACCATGGCCCCATGCACGTACTCGCTGGAGAGGAGAGTCGAGGGTCAGTGTGCACAAACAACGCAAAAATGTTTTCTGCTGCCGTTTTGTTTCTTTTTTTTCTTTGTTACTTGTTTTATTATATATTTTAGAAATGTTTTACTTATTTTGTTCTGGCTATTAATATATTTTACTATGGGTCTGGAGAGCCTTACATACTGCAGAGCAAAGCATATTTAGGTATCTACTCTCCTTTCGGCTTATCCCGTGAGTTCGGGGTCGCCACAGCGGAACATTGTCCGCATGTTGATTTGGCACAGTTTTTACACCGGATGCCCTTCCTGACGCAACCCTCCCCAATTTCTACCGGGCTTGGACCGGTACTGCATCGCTGGGGAGGGGGAATGGGCTGTTAGGGGTTCAGTGTCTTGCCCAGGGACACTTCGACATATAGCCAGGGCCGGGGATCGAACCACTGTCCGCAAGCAACTGCCTTTACCAACTGAGCTATAGCCACCAAGGTATCTATTCACATAATGTGGATAGAATTTAGGTTTTGCATTACTGCATAGAAAAAGGTCATCGTTTTTATCCCAAATCCTGTACAGTACTGTTGCTATACATGTGATTCATTAACACATCTACCTTGATGACGAATTTAATAAACTTGTAGCATAATTGTCAACCGAAGCAATTATCAGAATTTTAAAGCAAGATAAAAAATAGTGTTATTTATTTAAATAATCACATTTTTGTAGCAATAAGTTACAATCAGAAGCCAGCAGGTAGTTTTGTAAAGTAAAACATGGTTAAAAACAAAACGAGATCTAATTTTTGAAATCACCTTCTCAAATTCTGCCAGCCCTCAAACCCCTTGCACACATGTACAGCCTGAAAACCAACCAATAAATAAATAAATAAAGTGGGAAAAAGTCTCTAAAATGGCTACAATATGCCTGTAAATACATATTTTCTTTCTTCCTCGACCAGGTGAGACCAACTGGCTGATTGTGGCCACGGGGGTGGCAGACTGTTATTATAATGTAGTCGACCTGCCAGCAGGGGGCTCCTTCAGGTTCAGAGTGGCATGTGTCAACAAAGCTGGCCAAGGCCCCTACAGCAACCTCTCAGAAGTACTTAATTTGGATGTTACAGGTATGTGTGATCTCACAAAAAAGGGAACTGTTTATTTTAGATAAGCAGTAAAATACCTAATAAGGCATTTTCTTTGTGCTTATGTTTTTTTTACTGGGAAAACATGCATTAGAATGTTTTGGAGGGGACAAAAGCCAAGCTTGTGTTGTCCCCTTCATATACAATATTTGGTCAGGTTTTGAGGCGTGTCATCCCTTTCCTTGTCCTCCATTAGAACCAGCTAAACTAACCTCTGCTACTGTGGTGGTCAAGACTGTCCCTGCGACAACTCCTCCCCCGCCTGTAGTCATGACGTCATCCATGAAAGTGCCTTCCATTAAATCGGCTCCTAGTAAATCCACTACGGTGACATCCCAACCTGTCCCTACCTCCTCTTCAGCTTCCACTCCAACTGTATCTAAATCTGCTTCTCCCGTAACTATCAAACCAACTGTTTCAGCTGATAACAGTCACACTGCTGCTGCTCCCCTCATTAGTACAGCCCCATCTTGTCAAACTCCTGTACAGACCACTACAACTGTCCAAACCACGCCAGCCAAAGCCAAGACTACCCTTAGCATAAGTGTGAGCAAACCCCAAACCAAGCTGACACCCCCACCTGTTGTCCCACCTAAACCTCGGAGTCCTGTAAATGCATTCCCAGCCACAACCACTAAACCACCATCTCCCGCACCACAACCTGCACCTGTTATCGGAAAGCCTATTTCATCTGTGCCAACGTATGTGCCAGCAGCGATTGCTAGAGTTGCTCCTACATCTCAATCTAGTTCTGCCTCAACAACCACCACCCTCACAGTTACTCCTGTGACCACCTCGCCACCTGTGGTGGTGGTACAAAGTCTGACACCTACACATCCTGGAGGGGAAAGCTGGAGCACCCAATCTGGACGGGTCACCCCATCTGGACGGATCACACCTTCGGGACGCAGGACACCATTGGGCAAAGCTGGCGAAGGATCTCTGCGCCTGGGAGTTCCACAGAAACCTTACACCTTCATGGATGAGAAAGCAAGGTAATGCTTGTTCCTTGGACAGGACTGTATTTTTTACATAAGGTAAGAAAAACTAATTAAAATGTTGGCAACTCTACAGGACAAACAAGATAATGCTTACAAGGCTTTAGGTGTTCTGGCACAGTTTTGGTAAAAACAAAAAACAAAGCAAGATTTATGTTTTTTTTAAAGAACATTGCATAGTGTGCCATGAGTGAGTTCTTAAAGATAAAACATGTTGAACCCACACAGTAGTAGTATTTTATTATTCAGTATGACAGATGATTGAACACAAAATATTTCAATGTACATGCATTCTCCGCTTTGTTTGCCTACTGGATTTATAATATTTTCTTATCACACAGGGGTCGTTTTGGTGTGATCCGCGAGTGCCGGGAGAATGCGACAGGAAATCTCTTTATGGCAAAGATTGTTCCATATGAGGCAGACACCAAACAGGCAGTGCTGCAGGAGTATGACATCCTCAAGTCTCTTCATCATGAAAGGATCATGGCTCTGCATGAAGCTTACGTCACACCACGCTACCTCGTGCTTATATCTGAGTACTGCAGTGGAAAGGAGCTGCTCTATAGCCTTATAGACAGGTAAAGCTACAGTGCTGTATTTGGTTGAGCAGAAACAACATTTCTAAAATCAGTTCTAACATCATTTTAAAATGCATCAGAATATCTGCCCTAGTAAGCTGTTTTTTGTTTCCTCTCAGGTTCCGTTACTCTGAAGACGACGTGGTGACTTATATTGTGCAGATCCTCCAGGGCCTGGACTACCTCCATACTCGACGCATCCTGCATCTGGACATCAAGCCAGACAACATCATTGTCACCTACATGAATGTCATCAAGATCATAGATTTTGGCAGTGCTCAAACTTACAACCCACTCTTCCTCAAGCAGTTCAGCCCTCCTATTGGAACATTGGAGTACATGTGTAAGTTTTTCTACAAATCTAATAGTCTGGCAATCTAATGAATATTTTTATACTACCCGAAGAATATGGTTTTGAAATTGAAACCCTTCTCATGTTCACTTGATCCCCTGCCCACAACCCTGGTTAAAGCTTGTCTCCGTTCTTTGTCTACTTTTAATATCAACATTATACATGCTTCCCTTACTTCAGGTATTGGCCCATCCTCTTTGAAAACTGGAATTATTACTCCCATTCTTAATAATCCTGGTTCAGACCAACAGTTTCAGGCCTATTATGAATTTACCATTTCTCTCAAATATTCTGAAAAATGTTGCTGCTTAGGGCCACAATAATCTCTCACACCATAATCTGTAAGAACAAATCTAATGTGGTTTCCGCCCTGTTCATAGCACAGAGACAGTACCGCCACTCTCCATGCTCCATCCATGCTTTAGTCACATCCCGTTTAGATTATTGTAATTCTCTCAGGTTCTGTTTGCCTCAAAAATCCCTCCATAAACTTCAACTGGTTCAGAACTCAGCTGCCCATGTTCTCACCAGAACCCACTTCCCAGATCATATTACCCCCATCTTCAGACAACTCCATTGGCTCCCAGTCCATCTCCGCATTAACTATAAGATTTTACTTCTCATATTCAAAGCCCTCCATAACCTCGCACCCCCCCCCATACCTGTCAGGGCTCCTTCAGTCATATACACGCTCACGCTCCCTATATTCATCCTCAGCCCACCTCCTGTCCACTCCACAAGCTTGCTTGTCTTCTATGGCGGCTAGAGCATTCAGTGCCCCCCATCTCTGGAATTCCCTTCCATCAGATCTTTGATTCTATAGAATCTCTCCCCATCTTAAAACTCACCTCTTCTGTCCTAATCACCTAAAATCAATAATCAAAACATTCTTCTTTTTTCAAACAGTTTATTTTATGTTGGTTTTCTTATACTATACTACTGTTGCTAATCTGGTTGTTTTTATTTTGTGTCTGTAAAGTGAGCCTGAGTGTTGAGAAAGGCGCCTTTAAATAAAATGTATTTTTATATTGTTATTATTAAAATGAAGCCAATGAACTCACATTCTGAATGAGTCACATTTTCAGCAATCCCAAAATGAGATTAACATCAGCAATAAATTGCCTCTACTTACAGTCAATGTTTGTCAGTTTCCTCCTAGGATTAGCTCATTTGTGTGCTACAGACATACTGTACATTGCTGTTTAAAAACTATTACACAACATGCCCCCTTTCTTTACAGTCTACTAGCTAAACAAAGCAGAGATCAGGCAAAGAGGTCTTGTGAATACACAGCTTACTCTTGCATGGTTAACACACTCTGTAACACATTATGGCTGTTCTGAGCTTTTGGGATAACAATTTTCTAAACTATTTGGGTCACATCTTTAACGGCCTTATCTTTTAAGGATTTTCCAGTTATATTGTATGGAATATTACTAATTCCAGAGAGTCAATCACAACACAGGAAATCGGGGCAGATAACTTTCACTTTTACTATAATTCCAATTCCAGTGTAATTTGGGAAGCTGTGGATTAGTTTCAGGAGTTTCAATGGTCACATGTATCATCTGCACAGGAAGAAATATGGGTTAACACACATTTTAAAATGACAGTGTAAACCTCAAATATTGCTTACTGTAAAGAGCTAGCACACTAACACCTAGATAAATACACGTCATACAGTATAGATATCAGCCATATCAGCTTAACAGTATTAGTGTGACCAAAATGTAGGGTTGGGGCAGGTTTGGTTAGTCAGCATTACATGCCCACATACTTTAAACCAAAAATAAACATGGTTCTTCATTTCTGTGAAATGATGATGTACACTATGAAAAACCATTGAATATTGGGTGTTTGGTGTATATTTAATAAATGAGCTCTAAGCAGTTATTGATGGTATGAAGGCACTCAAAGAACGTTTTTGTGTTTTGAAGTATAAACGTTTAAGATTGTGTCGCTTTAAATATGCAAGACATATCTGCTAATTTTAGGAAGAAAATTACTACACAACTACAGTTTGTGTTGTGCAAAGACTATTAGCAAGTTTATTAGTTCTTTGTAAAATAAAATAATGAAGCCAGTGCATTTATCTTTTCTTCTCCTTGTAGCTCCAGAAATGTTGAAAGGGGATGTAGTGGGTCCTCCAGCTGACATCTGGAGTGTGGGCGTACTGACTTTCATCATGTGAGTGCTGCTTTCACAGTTTCCACTCAGCAGGCCTTCTTTAAATAGAAAATAGAAAAATAGGGGTGAAATTGGGCTTGTGATTAAGAAAGTTTTTTTTTTTTTATAGTGCATTGTTACAATGTTTTAAAGGATTTACACTGTGTCTTGACTATTCCAGGTTGAGTGGCAGGTCGCCTTTCATGGAAAATGACCTTCAGGAGACTGAAGCTAAGATCCAGGCAGCAAAGTTTGACCTCTCTAAACTCTACCAGAATGTGTCCCAAAGTGCCTCTCTGTTTCTTAAGAAGATCCTTTGTAGCTACCCTTGGTAAGCTGAACAGTTGTGGTTTTGTCATTTGAAAAATGTCTATCATTGCCCATTACTAAGCCTTAATTTAATAGTGCCAGACAAACATACCAAAAATGTACTCAATTCAGAGGAACTGTTTTTGTGACCAAATCCCTCTGCATACAATGTTTGATTATTTGGCTCCTCACTGTCATCTTCAACAGGGCCCGTCCATCCATTAAGGACTGCTTCAATAACTCCTGGCTTCAGGATGCCTACTTGATGCGCCTTCGTAGGCAGACTCTCACCTTTACAACCACGCGTCTCAAGGAATTCTTAGCTGACCAGCAGCGCAGGCGAGAGGAGGTGGCCACCAAGCACAAAGTTCTGCTGCGGTCCTACCAGAGCTCGCCTCAAACACCCACCAGCCCAGCCACACCAAATGTGCCAACCTCACCTGCCACACCAGTCACCCAGTGAAAACAGGCTTCCAAACATCAGTTGGCAGGACTGTACGAGGTGAAAGTCTTCAGAGTGAGGCAAGACTTTGGGCTGGTGGGGGTGCTGTAGTCCCTTGAGGTCTGAGCTGTTGAACATGGTCGAAACAGAGAAAACAAAACTCACATAACCAGCAGTGGCTCTGTGACCTTCTGATACGTCAGTCCCTTTTCTTTTCTGATTCTTAAAGGGCAACTACACCCTCAAATTCTGCACGGAGTTACTCTGCCAGCATATTTCAAACAATGCAACAGAGGTGAAGAAGCATCGACTGACCACGAGGAGATACACGGGGACTGACCACAGCTCAGTGTAGCATAGACAGAGTCAGAGCTCACCAGCCATAAGAAGAAGCTACTTTCAGACTTTCTTGGCAGAGGTTAACAGTCATTCATGTCAACCGTGAACACGCCCAGCCTTTTCGTGGCCCTTTATGAGAGACAGTGTTTGGACACCTGTGCTGCTGCTCATCGAGCTCATTGGCTTGCTGGTGTGTGGGTGTCTCAGTACGTAGCTGTAGCCCTGGTGTTCGTCATAGTTAGCTTTTAACTTCAACAGCCCTAAAAATCCCATTGGGCTCTGATGACAGCAGACTTATTGGCAAGCCTGTGTGCTGTTTTTATGCCACTGTTGAGGATATACAACATTATTTTTCAGCTTTAATCAGGCTCACCAGTGCCAATGCTAACAGACATTGGAGCCAGAGGATTTCGCTGAACCAATCTTTCAAATCCTAACAGAGAGAAATGAGCTAAATTACAGCAGAAAAGGGTGTTTATACACACATTATGAGTTTTGTTGTTGTCAACATCATATGCTGACTAAACTCTATGTAATTATGGGCGCAGGATGAAAGAAGATAATTTAGGGTGTAGTTACTCTTTTATGGAAATCTAAAAGAATCTTTTCTCACCAATAGGAGTTGTAATTAAATCAGCGTAAGTTGTGCTACTTGGGTTTTTATACTGCTGTAGCACCTCCTTTGACTGTCAAGATGGTAGTGGCTAAAAATGATTTTATTGGGGTTTTTTCTAGAGTTTTAAAACACACTGGGTTCAGAAGATACATTGGAGGATTCTCTACAAGGGCTAATATAGATTTCTTCCCTAATGTTACAAAATTAAATACTGATGTTTCTCTTACTCATTTTTGGAATTTGATAATAGATCAACTTTGCTCTTGGTGATAATATGAACAGCACATGTGGCTGCCTGCAAGGCTGTCAGTGTGTTGGTGCTTAGCAAAAAGTAGTTCCTTCACCATCAATAAGCTAACAAGCATCTCATTAGCTTCCACTTAAACTAAACTCTTACACTCAGCCCATTGTAAAGGATCCAGTTTGATTAGCAGTGCAGAAACATTACCACACGTCTCTAGTGTTTAATCTAAAATCTAATGAGGTTTACAGGTTAACCTAGTCATGGTGAGTTCTGTGCAGTGACCTCTGTCTGTGTGAGGCCCTTAATGAATGTTAGAATATTCAGAGGGTTAATGGTAACTGAGTTGCTTTGAAAACCCACTGGTGATACTGGGGTGCCTCTAAGTGCCCTTAAAGAGTTTGCATTAGTCAGCATAAAAAAGCAATTACAATTCATTGAAAATAATGATGATTACCACCTTGCTGAGCGTAATGCTTTTCATGTTAGCTGTAAGATTCAGTTTATTACAGCTACTGCTATATTTGTTTTTTGTTTTTTTAAGTATACATTTTGTGTACGTTTTATTTTAGGTAAGATTTGGAGTGGTTGTAATAAGCATAACATTTTAAATTTAATTCCTTAAGATTCATACAACTTTTTAGTTTCCAGCCCATATAAGTTTATACAGCACACATGTTGAGGTATTTACCTCCTATCTATCTATCCATCTATTTATTTTTGCAAATTATTTATTGGCCGTATATTGAACGAGCTCATGAGCATGAGTTTTTGGATACCGTTTTTCCAAATATACAGTCCCTAGAAAAATAACTGACACTTTTTGCAGTTTCCTGATTTTCTGCAAAAATATCTACAAACAGTCCACTCCTTAGTGTCCAGGGGTCCAGGTCCAAAGACAGTAAAGCAGCTCCATGTGATAAGGCTCCCTCCACCATGTGCCGCTGTTGGGATGATGTTTTCATGTTGGTAGCCAGTTTTTTTTCATGCCATACATTGTTCCCAGAATTTTCTACCTTTGTTTCATTCATCCAAAAGATACTTTCATAGTGTTTTGGAGCTTCAAGGTGGTCTTCAGCAAACTTCAGGCGTGCTGCAATCTTGTTTTTGGAGTTCAATGGCTTCCTCCGCGGTGTTATGCTATGGATACCATACCAGGTCACATACGATGACCACTTTTATGTAGAAAACCAGGAAAATTCAAACAGTGCCATTTTCTCATATACAAGTATGAGCGTATTCCAGTACACCGGTTTTGAGGTTAAATTTCTCATAAAGCAGTGATCCATTGATTATTTCTCCTTATTATTTAATGATAAATATATTTTTAATTGTTCTTCTATTTTTCAACATCACTTTGCCTTTTGAGGGCAAATTCAGTTTGCAGACCAGCATGTGAAATATTTGCACAAATGTCAACTGGTACTAGTACAGATTTGCACTGTTGACACACAAAGTGTTATTTCTGTGACAGATTGCAGTCGTTTAAAGGGCAACTTCACCAAATGTTAACTTGTTCTCTATGGCTTTAGTTTAGGGTTTAAATGTACATTAATGTTTTAAACTCCCCTCTGTATTCCCTGTATTGAAACATTTCTCCAATTCTAGCTGAAAAACTCCAGATGACATGACCCGGAGGAATTTTACACCGTTAGGTGTTCAGATGATGTCATCTGGGGGAGCTCTGGAAAAGCAGGTTGAACATGATTACAAACTCCATAGCATAAGATAACATGTCATCTGGAGGCATTTTTCAGTTAAAAGTAGAGAGATAATTTGATATAGGGAAGTCAATGGGATGTTTGATGGCAGTTATGTACATGTAATAGCCAAACTAGAGCCATAAGAAGCAAGTTCAATATCAGTGAAGGTGTCCTTTAAGTATCAAATACTGTACAAGTGGATACTAGTCTGTTTTGGGCTCTATGAAGCTGCATCGTACATAAAATCATGAGTTATTTTAAGGTGTATTGACTGACAGAGTTTGTAATTTTATTACATTATTTTACTACTTATATATATTTAGGTAAATATGCTAGGTAAATACTGCCCATTTCTGCAGCTCTTTGTGTTTTTGGCACTTGTCATTTTCCTATGCAGAAAAGAGGTTAATCACAAAGGGAGTTGTTGGAGCAAGATCAACATGAGAATGCAATGCTTCATGCAAATCTAAAAGTCTGTACAATCTTTCAACTCTATCCTTTAATCATATAAAATGAAAAGTGCTTTATAAGCAGATGGCAGGGTTTTAAACAGAAATTGAACGCTCCACATTTTGTATGAAACTCCTGTGTTGTATTGCTGTGCCTCGTGATGGATATTAGACCCACAGAGTTTGGTAAAAGAATGAATAGTTCTTTATTTTGGTTATATGAATGTGACTGCTTTGTGTATGTGTGTGTGTGTTTCACAATCTGTTTATTTATTGAGTGACTGCATTTGTTACAGCTTTTGCGTTTTCTTTTGTGAAATTTCTGAATCTGGCATGGAAAAGGCATGACAGCTGTTAAGGCTATGAACAATAAAGGAAATGTGACAGTAAGTGAATATCGTGTGACATTTCTGTATCCACAGTAGCAGAAAACGACTAACGTAGTAGCTTTACCATTAGCTGCTGTTGAATTTGACATTGTGGGCGACTGTGGCGCAGGAAGGTAGAGCGGTTGTCCACCAATTTCACAGTTGTTGGTTCAATCCCCGGCTCCTCCGGTCATATGTCGAAGTGTCCTTGAGCAAGACACTGAACCCCAACTTAGCTGCTCCCGGTGAGTGTTGGCCAGCTGCATAGCAGCTCCCCCATCGGTGTATGAATGTGTGTGTGATTGTGAGTGTGAATGGGTGAATAAGAAGCAGTGTAAAGTGCTTTGAGTGCCAATAGGTAGAAAAGCGCTATATAAGTGCAGACCATTTACCATTTACATTGTGTGACAGTCCTCAGGGTAAAGCCACTCCCTGCAAATGACCCTAAAGACCTTCAGTTATGAGCTCATTTTCACCAGGGATAACTCACATTTCAACATACATCTGTCTACTATCTAAACAACCACTAACAAAACTATTAACTGCCCCAATGATTCTCAGGAGTGTTTGACTTGAACGCTATATAAGGATGGGAAATTAACTCAGTAACATTTGTTGTGCGTCTTCAATCAGTCTTGTCATGTATTTCATTATATCCAAAGAAGGATAAGGGAGGACTCTGTGCTGATTTGTTCATCTTAATCCTTGAGGACTTACAGGGCTCCTCCTAACCTGTAGATATAAAGTGAGAAGCCTTTTAGGTTTGCTGACTGCGGAGTAGAGTGAATACAGCGCTGGCCTTTAAGAGAATCTCCAAGGTAAGAATGTCTGACTTACTGAAAACCATTGACAGTAATTCTGCAATGGGGCTTAGTAGATTTAATTTTAGGTTTTGTCTTAATGACTTACGAGTGCTAACTAGCTCTGACTGTGGCAGATGTCCAAAGCGAAGGCTGCACCCCCTCCCGGGTGCACTCTGAACATTAATGATCCTCAGGTCCAGGAGGCAGCCATCCGAATCCAGGCCTCATATCGCGGCCACAGGTACCAAAATCTCCAGTTTCTGACTTTTAGGAGCCTTTTGAGTTGAAACAATGCTGTTGTGTAAGATGTCACTAACATAGTGCTGGTCGGATCACTGTGCTAAACTGACAATCTGAACAGCCTCCCACTTAAAGGAATGTGCATTCACAAAGGGGGAAGGACAGGTTGTTTAGTCTTACATGTAAACAAGTACAATGTAGTGAAAGCATCTGAGAGAGACATGTCCCTCTGAACAACACCTCCCTCTATGACAGCAGCTATTTGCCTTTCCTTCAAATGTGGACATAAACCTGTACATTTATACTTTTCTATAATCTACTTGGTTTGAAGCATTTTGAAGCCATTTGAATTTGAAGCTTTTATTGCTGTGGTTTTCACATAGGTCGCGTAAAGAGCTGCGAGAGAGAGGCCCTCCCAAGATCCTGCAGGAGCTCAAAGATGTGGTTCTTGTCGAGGGCAGTGCTGCAAAGCTGGAGTGCAGAGTTAGTGCTTTCCCAGATCCTTTTATTGTCTGGTTCAAGGATGGCAAAGAGCTGAAGGACGGTCCCAAATACTGCTACGTGTTTGAAGACCCAGATTTTGTGGCACTCGTAGTTCGAGATGGGGTTCTGGCTGACCTGGGAAAATACACTGTTACCATTAAGAATCCATTTGGAGAGACATCTGGATGTGCTTGTATTCTGGTGGAGGGTGTGTACAGATTTGTAGAACAGAATAGTAAAACTTCATATTTGAAGTAATATCCTATAATACTTTTCTAACAAATCATAATGCTCTAACAGTCCCTGCTAAGGTTTCTAAAGGCCCAGACAATGTTAAAGCCAAAAGGGGGACAACAGTGGTGCTCAAAGCTGAAATAAGTGGGGAGCCTCCTCCAGATGTTGCCTGGCTGAAAGATGGAGATGACATTGAAGAAGACGACAGGTGGGCTCAGTCAGGAGGAATGCTGAGTTAATTTGTATTTACATTGGTTTGTATTGCTTTTTTAGGATGTCTGCATGCAGAACACATGGGAACCGAATTGTTACGGGGAATGGATTCAAATAATGATATGGCTTACATCCCTCAAATCGTCACATAGTGTTAACTGCACTGTGACATTATGTCAACTAGACAGACACCTGAATGAGACATCTATACATAACTTTAGACTTATAAACTCATTCTGTACAGATTTTTTTTAGGAGAGAATAAATAACAATGGGTGATTTGATAAGTACTGTGTCTGTGTCTTTCAGAGTATTCTTTGATGTTGGAGACACCAACACAATGTTGACCATCAAAAACGCAAAGTTGTCTGATGCTGGGAAGTATGAGGTGTTTGTGGAGAACAATCTGGGCACGGACCAGTCCTTTGCACGTGTGGACATCCTGTAGTTCAGCCTCACAAATATGTGTTCTCTTAGAGATTAATGAAATGGACAAATGACTGTTTTACTGCTGTTTTCAAAAGTGTAAATAACATAAATTGTGCTCATAATAAAAAGGGATTTTTTTTTGCTAATGACTTGGTTTTAGTTGTTTTTTTTATTATCCAGTATTGATCATGAGATAACATATTCATATTAAGAATACATGCAATATTTGTTTCTGATCTGGTAAAAAGGCATTTATAAAACTGTATTTTGTCCCAGTAATATTATATTCAGTGAACACATGAATACATTAAGGATAACATAAAGGCTCGGTAAGGGAAAATGCTACCCTATCACTGATTTGTAAAATGTAATTTAAAAAACTTCTCTCTTCAGGACAAAGTAATTTGAACAAATTCAACCCAATGCACCCATCAGTCACAACATTATATTCACCCTGTGGTTTTTTTATGTGAGGCACACAGATGGCAGCAGCATCTAGCTGCAATCAAAGGAATTACAAGTTCAGGCACTATTTATTGCTAAGCTGTGTGTGACTGTTGTGTCTACTTTTACTACAGTTTAAACATGCAAAAATTCAAAATATAACAAGGTTCCATATACTGTACACAAACTGTCATCCTTACTCGGTGCATAGGCTTGAAGTGAAAGGAGGGTAACCGAAGACTAACACTTTCTTCTCAGATTCATTTAGAGATGCAAAACGAGCCAATATTTTACACATGTAGTCTATAGACACACACACACACAGAAAGACCAAAGCACAAAAAATTATTAAAGAGTAAAAAAAACCAAAAGCAATAATTTCACCATCTTGCAACAAAGGATTTATCTTTTTATTTTATTTGCCCTTTCCCATTCTGTAGGAAGCCTTCTGTAAACAGGATATACATAATTTTGTGGAAAAATAAAATAAAAAATAATAATGCCCTGTGTGCAATCATAGTAATCAACCTCTATGTTTGTATTTCTGCAGAAAACAGGTAAAATTTATGATACAGGTGAAGTCAAGACAACGTCAGGCGAACTACTAAAATATAACTTTAAAGTGTTCATACAGGAGCGGCGTTTTTGTGGAGAATTTATTTTTTAAATACAGTATATACAATAAAGTCTCAGTTTTTGGCACTTTAGAGACCGTCCCTAACTTCCGCTCTCTTGCCGTCGGTTTCAAGGCGGCCCCCGTCAAACGTCAAAGTTGTAACAAACTTCGAAAACGCTGCGCAAAAGAAAAGCCTCAATTAAAAGGGGGAAGACCTCCAAAAGTTTCACTATAAACACAATTGTGGGAAAATACGCTTTAACGCGCCTATGTTATCTGACTTTACACTGCAAATACAACTAATAGTAAAAAATGTTTAGGAGCGAAGCAAAAGAGCTTTCACACGGTGAGAGTTAATAGCTCTGCATTGTGGCTTTAAGAATAGGGGCTTCCTTGAAACCGTCAACTTCCATGTTACCACAGTCAAACTGATGAAGTTGTTCAACGCAACAACTTGTAAAAAAGAAAAACTTTCTTTGAGACCTTTTACATTTCATTTTGTAGCAGCACGGTTAGTTTTTGTTTGCGTTTCTGTCGTTTGGTGCGTTTCTTCAGTTTTCCACTCAGTATGCGCCTCTGCAGACAGGGAGTGGCAAAATATAAATCCATTTTTTGCCACAATTCGTCGAACTAAGTGTGTCCAGTAGCAGTGCGCTGGTCTGCGGCTAACGGAGCTAATGGACCGCTCGCAGTCCATAATCACACAAGTAGCCAGAGAGGAGGAGGAAAATGCGACTTGTCGCGATGAAGGTGAGTTTGGGCAAAGTTTTCTGAACTATTCAGCTGCGCATGACAATGTCAGCGGTGTTTGTATGGCGCCACTGCGGCGGACAGTCCTGCTGTCGCGCTCTTCAAGAGCTTCCATACGTGTTTGGAGAAAGTAGAAATAACGTAAAAGTCCAAACACCCGGACAAACTTTGACTTAAATTTCAGCCGGTTGTCCCGTGATAGGCCACAGCCACGGGCAGCCGCTCAATTAGTGTTTATGTAATTAATGTCAGGCGGAAAACGAAACATTTGATTGAAACAGACACGCGAAACGAAAGTGCTACTTTACGAAGTGTTCTCGGAGGGTTTTTATGCAGAATTTGTGTAAAACCCGCAAGATAATTAGTCTTGTCAAAGGGGGCGGGGTCGGCTCTTGACAGCTCACTATCATTGTGTTGGACCTCCATGTTGAGAAGCTTCCGTTTATTTTTATCTCAACGCGTTGTCCCAAGCAGATGTATTTTTACAAAGTGACCGCACAATAACCCCTAAAAAAAAAATAAAAAAAATCTTATAGGGGAACCAGAAAGTACCTGTGGACTAGTGGCTGGAAAGCGTGGCAGTAGTTTTGTCCACCTGAATCCCCTTTATGTGAGCTACTGTATCTTTTAGTTTGCATTTGGGGCCATTGGGTTTTGCCATTGGTTAATATTGCTTCCAGTATGCAAAATTATATACAGTTGCATCAATACTTGGCACCATATGGTCTGTAAAAAAAAGTAACTGCCACCACAGAGACAGTCAATATAAACAAGCAAAGGAAATGTCTAATTATTTTTTTATTTCTTCTAGAAATTTCTTCTAACTGCGTGATATTTCTTGTCTAAAATATGCTGGTGTTTAGTGGAATCTCTTCCCTCTGTCCATAAAATGTTTCCTGTGCCTCTACAAACCCAAATCATAATGTTTCCTCCTGCGTGTTTAAATAGTTAGCATAGGGAAGTAGTGACAGAGAATGGTGCACAATGGGTTTTCAAGGTGTGTGTAACAGTTGTAGTAACTTCCCTTTATTTCAGAAATCTGTAAATATCCCACAAACACGTGGTATCTCAACTTGAGACCTCCAAAATACAGCCTTATGATAACAGAAGGACAGTTCAAAGCGGTATTTGTGGGAACACTGTTCACTACAGTGACTCTAGTGCATCACAGAACTGAAAGCATAATAACAATGACATCAGCTTTACCCAGTGGATCAAAATACTAAAACAGGGGTCACCAACCTTTTTGAAACTGAGAGCAACTTCTTGGGTACCGATTAATGTGAAGGGCTACCGTTTTAAAACGCACTTTTGAAATAACAAATTTGCTCAATTTACTGTTAATTGTTTGTGATTATTAATAATTAATTAAATGAATGATATTCATCTATGTGAAGACACGGATCATGTTAATTGTTTCTCACAATAACTATCAAATGGGATTTTAAAAAGAATAGCAACAAAAAAAATTAGATGCAGCTAATTGCTAAGTGGTGCTTTGGTGAGCTATTTTTAGAACAGTCCCGCGGGCTACTCATGTGGTCCTTGCGTTCATGTGGTCTTTGCGGTGACCCCTGTACTAAAAGCACCACCACCTGTGCACGAAAGCAGAATCAGCTATCTATGGAAATTAGCTGGCTAAGTTGTAGACTGCATAATCCAAAAAGATTATAAACAGACTTACTGTTAACAACTGGAAAGTTAGCTAAATTAGGCTACCAGACCAGGTATCATAATCAAGTAATATCTCAAGTCAAATCAAGTAACATATAGCACCATTTAATTATTTGAGGGTTACACCATAACCAAAGCTACAGTAAAATTCCTTGAAAAAATATTGTTTGTTATGTAAAATATGCTCTGAAGGTTAAACTCCAGGAGGCAGAGAGAGAATTGCAGCTGACAACGCCCACACAGCAGACATCAAAGCTTCTGTAAGCCCTAAAATCTTATTAACTAGTCTATTTAAGCCAGTATTTTTTGGGGGGAGCCGTAAGTGACCTCTCTTTAACATAAAAAAGAAGAAAGAGCATCCTGAAATTAAATCAAAAACTACGAGAGTCATATTTGCAAAAGTAAAGACGCACTCCTCCACTGACCTATTGTGGCAATGCTTTGCAGAATCATCACAGAAGGTCAAAACACAGACTCCAACTCACCAACAGAAATACTGGGGAAATCTCATAAGACTGTACAATAATTTCAATGTGATGTCAAATTCCCTACTCTATATGCTAAAAAAGAAAACTGTCCAGCCAGCACTTTGCATCACTTTGCAGTGTTTCTGATGTTACCCTATGTAAAGCTGGTTCCAGACAAGAGGGGGCAGTACTGTCCAGCTTACTGGTGTAAGGCAACTCCAGGTTGCTCTCAGATCCTCTTGGCCGAGAGGTTACGAGTTCCAAACATGGCTGCCATCCAGAAGAGAGGGGCCAGAGAGAAAGGAAAGGAGAAGCTGTCTTTAGTCTGTCTTTACTTCCACAAGTTGCCACAGCCAAGTGGGGGTGTTATGAATCTTTATTTTAAGAAAATGTTTTCCAACTTAGAAACACCTACAGTTCTTCCATGTTTAGTGGCCTTTTTTTTTTTTTAAATCTCACATCAATTCTGGAATGTTATGGGCACAATTATAGTGGCATTAATATTAATACATAAAAATATTTAACAGTTCCACAGTAACAACTACAGTAGTTTTGCCATTGGACTTGAGATGGTCTTAAAGGTTAATATTTTGAGATTCAAAAATTCTTAAACCTTGATCTTGACCTAAGTCCAGCATAGCCGCCATGAACCTGCCACGCCATTCACAGTGGAGGGGTGTGAAGCAAGTTGTCAGATTGTAACAGAATATCAGGTGGCAGAGTGGCAGAGAGTCGGTCGCTGGAGGCCTCATTCTTGCTGTGTCTGGATAGGAATAGAAGCAGCCAAGTACACAGGCATGCCTACCCCTCAAACAGTCTCAGATAAACCTGCTTTCAGCTAAGAAGGTTTACATACTGATGTGCCATGAGGTTGTGGCAGCACCTTTGAAAATCTGTAACCTCATTATCAGTTTCTTAGCCTCTTGCACATGGATGTGCGCGGAATGTGGCAGTACAGTTTGCATCTTACTCATTTCTGCTACTTAATTATAGACTTGGGCCTGAACAGAGGAGCAAATAAATGCTGGTTCTGGTTGCTTGTGGTAAATTTGGTAAAAGTGGGTAAAAAGTGAAAAGTTTTCTTCAGTGTGCAGTTTTACATTACGTCTGGTCATTCTGCAAATGCTTTTATGCAAAATGACTTAAAAGTCAGGTAAAAAGCTCGCGAAAGGTCTAAGTGAAAGGCATGAAAGCAAAGTGCTACGGGAAGAAATGTTTCATGAGATGCAAGTGTAAGATAGGACACGTGGGTTTTTTTCAACAGTTGTATGCCAAGCTGCTGAAGAGTTTGTACCCAACAAGTTGCGTTCTCTTTATAATTTTTAGACATTTTTCTTAGGTTTTTAGTGGTTGTTTGACCAGATTTTTCAGACATTCTTACAGTATTTTAGACCTTTGTAAAATGTACAGTTAATAATTATAAAAACCTAAAATTCACAGAAATTGCAACATGTCAGAGTTTCATAGTCTTTTCCATCAGAGTAAAATGGTGTAGACCTGGTGTAGAACCAGCCTGGTCAGTTATTTTATGCTTAATGTGTCAGTAATACTGCATGTTATGGAAAACTGACTTGGATCCATTGATGATCCAATCGAATCTCTGCTGACATTTTGTGAGATGGCCACTGTTGCCAATCACTTCCTCTTATAAAAAAGTGTTAGTTAAAGTTTAAGTGATTTGCAGTCAGAGAGCGTGTATTTTTTACACACTAAGATGTTGTGCTGTAGAGTTATTTGATGATACAACTTATGCTGCAGTCTGAATTTTCAATGTATGAGAGTTTTGCTCCAAATACATGAATTCTGTAGGATTTGTAAAGTTGTTGTTTTTGGATCTGGCAACACTGTGCATAATTGCTGCCACATGTTTATCAGTCCAGTGATTGGTCAGTTCAGTATTGTCAAGCCCTTATTATCAGAAACTCATCGTCATTTTGTTTAGTACTCATTGGGAAATCTTAGCATGCTAACATGCTAAACTAAGGTCGTAAATAGTATACTACGTTGAAAAAGTTAACGTGCTCATTCTGAGAATGTTACTTGTTTTTGTTTTTTTCTGAAGATGATAAATGATTTATTCCTAAATCAGTGCTACAAATGTGTTCCTTTTTCCTGATCCCAGCTTTAACTTGCCTGTAGGATATTAGAGCTTTCATGTGATAAACATTCACCAGCACATTCACCAGTTACTTAAATGAGGATTATTGTTTTGTTTTGACTCCTAACTAAAATTGTAAGTCAGAACATTTTTAACCATGGGATGTTCTGGTGGGGTGGAGGGTTATAAAGGATCATTTGTGGACATGTCCAGTTATTTTTTTGTATTTTCAGATGGATAAACACAAATGTTTCTTTCAAAAATACATGTTTACCCAGAGTGTCTTTATTAATGTGACACAAACCAAAAGGTAACATACAAGAACCCAGGTTATTTTGCAGCATTAAGTCATTCTCTCAGGAGCCAGTGCTGTCTGTGCAGACTGGTATCATGTTTATGATGACATATGAAATGTAGATGTGGTCAGTAGGAAGCTTTTGGACCTGTATAGTGTTGCAGAGTACTTACTGTTTAATTTTGGTAATGTTTCTATGCATGCTTTAAAGCATTTCTTTGCACAGTTCAGTCATTTCTTACTGTGGGTGCCACAAAAGTTGTGTTTGTGGCTTTTTATGGCTGGTGCGAGCATGCAGCACTATTTATTCATATACACATAGAATCTCATTATTAACCACTGTCAGCAGCTGCGCTAGTCAGCTGTGTCTCCGCACTCAGATGTGTAATGTCAGGAGAGTAAGTGCACTGCACAGCGCAAGCTTCACCTGCCCACCTTTCCCACACGTGTTTGCACACAACGTATCGCATTGGGTACAAGAGATGTATATCCCCAACAAGCACGACCAGGTCATAATGACTGCTTGCCAGTGGCTTTATCCACTTTCAGCCCCGGTCAAAAGCCATGGGGAATAACTCATGAAAGTAGGTCAGGCTTGTTTGGGGGCAAAGCAGAACTGGGGCAAATAGAAAGGTTAATAATGGGTTATCGTTTTTGTGCCATGCTTACAGAGTCATTTATGAATACAAAATAACAACAACAAAATTTAAGTGCCAAAATAACGTTATGCTTTACATTTTCTCTGTATATTCCAGTTTCTTAGTTTTATATTCTAAATTTCATGTTATGTATTAAAAGCCAGTTGTTACCTTAAATAGCATGTTACTGGATGGATTTACAGTAGTGCATCATCAGTGTTTTAAGTTTAGTTATATAATCTCAGGAAAAATAAATAGCCCTGCACGTAATTAACTTGCATAAGGTAAATTAGTCATGAAATATGATCTGATCTTCACCAAAATAACAAGTAACTATATTACCATGATTTTTCATGTCTGTACTGAACACCATAATTTTTAAGGAGGAATTTTGGAGGACTGCTGCTTTTTTTTAACAGAACTGCTTCAGCTCAGCCATATTCTTAGGATGTGTTTTTGTGTTTTAATTTTAGCATTTGGTTGATTTCGTGGGAGTTTTTTTTTACCTCGATTTGATCATATTTTGGTAACAAATCCCAACTTTTCTTACACTTACTTCTGCCTCCTAAATTCTTTCTTTAACATCACTTTTTACAAGTTTTCTAGTGACAAATAACACAACTTCCCATTTATATGGGGAGATGGCCCCATAGGTGTGTTAGACAAGACGAGAAAGATCATGACTATGTTTAATCAGTAAGTGTAATTGAATAGCTTGTGGAATTTCAGTAATTGAAGTGCTCTCCCTATATATTTTTTCACTTATCGTGACACATTTTACACTTGAAATTTCTTGCTCCAATCTAAGTGATAAAATACTTAACCAAAACTGTGCCAAATCAACATGCGAACAAGTGATTCGCTGTGGCAACCCTGAACTCACGGGATTGTTTGGCCACTTTACTACATTTATAGCAATCAGCCCAAGGTGACTCTATCAAGTTGCTCATTCTGCCCTACAGGTACAGTGCTTCTGCATTAAAACATTTCCACATACAATAAAAGCAGCCAATCATTAAAAATATTTAAAATGTTGTTGCTTCAAAAGGATCTTTGTGCTTTTAATTTAGAATATTCTATGTCACAAATGACACAAATCCTCCAAGTGTGACTTCAGGTTGGGGGATATATCCAGTATTGTTCACACAAGAACAGTATCAAAAGTGGTTTCGCAGTCATCACACCCCATTACAGCTAAAGCTAGCTGACAGGTCCATGATGTGTCCCATAGTGAGGCAACAGATTTAGCGGCATGCTAATGCATTAGCTGATCATCAGGGCTCAGCTAAGCTTTTCTTTCTTAGTAAATATAGATTCTCATCACTGTGACACCAGCTGATGTTTTTTTTCCTTCCACTTGCTTGTGTACCAGGAGGTGTTACATGTATTAGTAATGTTAAGATAAACAAAATGTACTGTCTGATTTCATGTGTGTAAAACAACAAAGATGAAAGTGGTTTGGCCACTCTATTTAAAATGAACGAAGGGGCCAAAATAATAAAACCATGATGTGTTTTGGATCTTTATTTTCTCTGTGATGAAGCAAATCTTGATGAAGCACTTGGGTACCAGGAAATGCCTTTCAGTGACATGTTCCAGTCCTTTTGGTCAGTTCAGTCCTTTCAATTCAAGTTGGCTGATCCATTTTACAAATGTAAGTGCGGTTGTCCACCAATCTCACAGTTGTTGGTTCAATCCCCGGTTCCTCCAGTCACATGTCGAAGTGTCCTTGAGCAAGACACTGAACCCCAGCTTAGTTGCAGTGAGCATTGGCCATCAGTGTATGAGTGTGTTTGATTGTGAGTGTGAATGGGTGAATGAGAAGCAGTGTAAAGCGCTTTGAGTGCCAATAGGTAGAAAAGTGCTATATAAGTGCAGAACATTTAAGTGCAGACCATTTACGCTATGCTATGTTGTTATATAGATGTAATGTAAATACTAAGACTGAAATTCTGAACTAAACCCAAATGTCTTCAGTGGACAGCAAAAACAAATGAATTGGCCCTGTTATTCAATTAACTTTGGATGGGAATAAAATAAAATGTTGTGATGTTTCCTGTGCTTAAATGTTTGGCTATAATATGCATAATTACAAATGAATAAATATTTTAAAGAAATTATTTTTATTCAAAACGAATCACATACTGGAAATGATGGCTTTTTCCGACTAGAACACATCATGCATCCTGCTGACACAATGGGTGGTTTGATGCAAAGATCAGATGAATTTGTGCCTGTACTGAAAGAGAATTGAGCCTTGGCCTGATCTGAGTAAAACTAAAATAAAGCTTTACCGTGTCTTAGTCACTGGTGAAATAAAATGCTATACAATTAAATAGAAACACAGTTAAAATGTATTTTTAAAAATGTAAATTCCAGATTCCACTTTGGATTTGTACTTGGCACCTGATTAACCTGTTACCTTACACACTAGAGAATAATCTTGGCCAGGTTTAGTTGGCAAATTTCATATAATTTATTTAAAAAAACAAATAAAAACATATAAAGACATTTTAACCACTTTCCACTTAAGTTATCGAACTGCCAGTAAAGAATGAATGGGATCTGGGATGTTGCTGCCACCAAAGTATGAGCATCATTCCCTACATGATTTAACGTTGTTCTGGCTCACTCTATTCCAGGTGCCAACGAAGAATCCCCTCCGAAGAAGCCTCGCAGACGAGGCCTTTTCAACAGTATTTTCTGCTGTTTATGTCACAGAGACACAGAAGCACCATCGGCAAAAACGAATGCCCCCTTACTGGTAGAAGAAAATGGGATTTTGTCAAAAGTAAGTGCATCTTTTAACATCCCTGTCTCTCTTTTCCCTTACTCTTCCCTGTGATATCAACTTTCTCTCACCCTTCTCCTTTATCGTCTTTGCACAGCATGTGGTCAGTATGATTGACAGCCATGTGATGCATGAAACACATGTTTTCTTGACTCAGAGCTATTGATGTTTATTCATTTCTCCTGTTCTGAGAAGTAGTGTACAACAGTGGTGAAAAGTATTCTATGTTCAGACATCTATCAGGATGACTAAGAGTTACAAGAAGGGTGGAAATTGTGTGATTGTTATGGAAGGCTGCATATGACTGCACTGCAAAAGTCCAAAAACAGCTGATGTAGAAGAGTCATGAGCAAGGCACATTACACTAATCGCTGCAGCAGAGACCCCCTTTGGGTTGCAGCATAAAAATGTAATGCAGATCACATATCAGGAGTGATGAAGGAAATGTAGTCTCAATGAGCTTGTTTTGTATTTAGATTAAATGATAGTAACTACAAATTATATAGTTAGATCATTTATGATAAATGTGAAGGATGTTTGATATGAAAATTGTGAATAGTTAGGAAAGTCCGCCAATTACTGATCACAATTCCTGCACTTACTTTTTTGGGGGGGAGAATTACCTATGGTACCTCCTGTATACCTCCTATGGTAAATGGAGCACATTCTTGGAAAAAATGGCTTTTTGGCAGTTTTCAATCTGAATATCAAATGTTCAAGATGTTCTCAGGTGTCGGTTTCAGATTTATGCCTTACTTCAGCCTTTTATAGTGATTTGATATTCCAGAAGTTATTTGTCACGCCTTTCCAAGCCCCCAAAATAAATTGCTTAGTCTCTGGCAAAGGGAGGGTCGAGTCAAGTGCTAGTCTCAGTTTTGGTTGTGACAACCTGTCATGTCAACGTGCATGCTGATCCTGTAGCTGGTACTCTTATGAACAGGCTGTCGTCTCAGTGACTCCCCCCACTAGCTGTGTGAATATCCCTGCTGAATGGACCCTACAGGTACCTGCCAGTCTCCTGGATTCGGATTCTAAAGGATCTTTAGAAAAAACAAGATTTGGAACTTATGTGGAGCATATATTTTGAACTAGCATTGTCCAGATAATCCAAGTAATTTCCTGATGTATTTGGAAAACTCTGAGAAAACTAACATCTCTGAAGAGGTAGAACCACCTGCAGAAGCCATGCTTGCTGAACAATGCCTGGTCCCTAAATTAACAGACGCTGTCAGTGTAAGCAGCTCGTCAAACACTGAACTTGGCATTAAAGTTCTTGTGGAGTACACTGAGCAAATACTAAGCGGAGAAATGGACTCTTCTTTCCTATGTGTGAAACACTGCAACATGACTAGAGATGAGACTGAACCTCTCACCTACTGCAACGGACATGCTGAGAGCTTTCAGCAATATTCAGCAAGCAATGGATTTTTTGAATCTGACCATACCCTTGATATCTGTGAGACTTTGGGGTCAAGCCAACCATTTGATGAATGTGCTCATCACTGTGAGTGTTTTAAATCTTGCAAGTCCTCTGAACATTGTGCTAATCATAGCTTAACTTGTTGTGAACACTGTGTAGAACACCTCCAATTATTTCAGCAATGTAAACCCCCCGATCAACATTTTGAGTCTTTTATATTTGAACCAGATAAATTGCCACTGAACTGTGAAGATTTTGAGCAGTATAAAATGTCTGATTTCATCCCCGAAAGCACAGATCACTTTGAGTTGCGACAATATAAGGCTCTTGAAGAGCAGTGTGAGTGCTTTGACTCAGAGCCAGACACATCGACAGAGGACTCTGAACAATGTGAAATGAGTAGTTTCATTGCTGACATCTCTCAATCAGTGGACTTACTGGACTGTGGCACTGAGCTTTGTGAGTGCAATGAAATTCAGAATGAAAATGAGTCTACAAATGTGGAGGGTGGTGGTGGTGATGATGATGACGTTGAAGATGAAGAAGATAAAGAGAGCTATCCACTTGAACAGACTGAAGATGCAAACTCTTTGTGTTGTGACACACCTGTTCACACTTGTTTTGATGACAGTGAACATTCTTGCTTTGCTAATGAATGTTGTGAGAAATACCAGACTGAAGAGGAGCCAGCTGCTACATTAGACACATCCACAGATCACTGTGAGGGAATGAATGGAAAAAATTATTCTGAAACACCTAAAGAATGTCCAACGTCTTCCGAAGAAGATGGTTCCTCAGTTTGCTCTTCTGTGGAAACCAAATCCTTTAAAACTTTTCCTGATGGAAGTGTTCCTTCAGATCCCTACTCTGATTTGTCTGCGGAATCTGAAAAGAGAGCTCAGGACGATTCCAGTGATGAGCAAGTGCAGTGGGAGTCTTTTGAAGAGGATGAACAAGTAAAACAAATCACTGCCGAGGAAAGTAATGAAGATGAAAAGAAAACACCTACTGGTGATGTTGTGATTGAGGATTACTTTGATTTCTTTGACAGGGCTGACTATTATGGACAGCAGTTTTCACTGAAGCAGTGTTACATCTCCTGCTTTGATGGAGGAGATATACGTGATGGCCTGCATCCCGAGGAAGAAACGCAGAAAGCTAGTGCCGATGCATATGGTTTTGAGGAAATCATTCTACCGCAAGCTGATGATGCCTTTGAAGAAGCGTGTGAAGTTGCTTCTGAAGAAGGTGCAAGTTTCGAAGGTGATTACGAATCAGAGAAAAATCCCGAAGACTGGAGCATAAATTCAGAATCATCATTGACAGAAGATGAGGTTGAAGAAATTGAGTGTGAGTTCCGTGCAGAGAGTTATGAGGAAGTAGAGGAGTATGAGGAAACTTTTAATGAAGAATCTTGTGTGTCTGAAGGTGATTTTTTTGAAATTTCTAATGAAAAAGAAGCTGAGGTCTCCACTTCCTCTGGCACTGAGGAGAGTATGTATGCACCATGTGCTGATGACATTTCTGTTGAAGGTGATGCTTATGAAGATGAGCTCTGTGATGCCCAGAAATATGAATCTCTTGGGGATAATTCTTCCTCGACTAATCACGTACAGACCAATGGTAATTTTTGCAAAGAGGATAACGAGGTTGAACCTGAAGACAAGACATTTATTGAATGTTCAGAAATGGAGACATATTGGTCACTTGTAGATAACCAAGGTGTTGAAGAGATGTGTAAACCAAATGTTGAGGATTACTATGCGTTTCAGATTAAAAGTATCCAGTCATCTGTTAAACAGTCCCTGAATGAATTCATCTTGGAAGGAAGATCAAATGATAAGATAATCCATGAAAAAGATAATGGGGAGGTTAGTAGGACTGATAGAGGTGATACTCTGTTTTCCCTGAATGAGTTACAGATTCCAGAGGAGTGCGAAGCAGTCAGATTCAGAATTACTGAAGTTACTGAACTGACAAACATCTTGGCAAAATGCTCTGTTGTAGAAAAAACAACTGATGAAAAAACTCCGAAATCAGTTGTTGACTGTGCGTTACAGAACGTTTTAAGAGAAATAAGACCCCCTTCAGGTATTATTCACAGCGTTGTCTCAGAACATGCCAAAGTTGAAGGACAGGACACACAGACTGAGGAAAATACAGACTCTGAACAAAGCAGGGATTCAGAAGAGGACCAGAGTGATGACGAGTCCTTTGAGCCTTGTGAATGCGAGTACTGCATTCCCCCAACAGAGCAGGTATTATAAATCTTTACACCCTAACTGTAAAGTACTGGAGGAGATTTATTTGCGTTTTAGTTAAAGTGAGGGTGAATGTTTTAATTATCTCAGCACACTGGCTGTCAAACAGTTGGTTTATTTTTATAGCTGACTGTACTGCAAACCTTGGCAGTAATTAACTTGCAGGCGATTTTTTTTCATTAGCAGTTTGTGTGGTATGTGTGTCAAACTCCAGTTCTGTCTTTACCCTCACATGGAACCTCACTCCACACAGACAAACGCATACGCCAGTGTTACAAGCAGCCTGTACGGTCATGCCAACTCTTTTTAGTCCAAGCTGTGACCACTCGTTGAAGGATGAGACATGGTATGGTGATATTTACATGCTCCATCAACGTTGCAGCAGCTGTAGCATCAGAGGTTTCATGTAACCTCTCACCAGAACACCACAATCCAGAGGCTAAAGTGACAACACACACACAGACACAAACACAAACATTGTGTACCCCACGACATCATAAGATCTTAATTCCTATGTCTTTTTTAATTGCTGGCAACTGTTGTTTTGCCATCTGTTTGTCCTCAGGTTCCAGCGAAGCCGCTACTCCCACAGATGAAATCGGATGATGCAGGGAAGATCTGTGTGGTGATTGATTTGGATGAAACACTAGTTCATAGTTCATTTAAGGTAGGTTTGCCTTTGTGACCTACTTTCTCAGTGGCAAATGGTTAAGGTCAAACCTTTACAAGAGACATAGAAGGTAGAGTTGTCTTCTAATTGCAGGATCAGTCCTTGGGCACTGAAGACACTGAACCTTAAGTTGCTCCTAGTGGGTCAGACTAGCACCATGCATGGCATGCGTGTGGTTGTGAATTGGTGAATGAGAAGTAAAATTGCAGAGCACTGGGTACTGATAAGGTAGAAAAGCACTATATAAGTGCAGACAAGTCCATTAAAAGTTTTCCAATGGTTTTGTACAAGATCTGTACTCAACACTTCTTTACTGATCAACTGTGGCAGCAGCACCGACCTACCATGGCGTTGCTTTTGAGACTCATGACAGAAATTGAAAACACAGGCTCTAACTAAAGATGGTGCCCTCGTTTCCCCACAATTAGCACAGTGCGACTTCAACTTCAGTCAGACTAAACTTCTAGAATAAAATATTTTAAATAAAATAAAAGTTAATAAAATACTTTTTCTTAAAACATTGCTAATTTTAGAATTTTTTATTTTATTTTATTTTTTGGGATAAGCCTTTCGGCTTAGGACAAAGCCCTTCTTGACGCAACCCTCCCCATTTTCTACCGGGCTTGGACCGTCACTGCGCAGCTGTGGATGGGAATGGGTTATTGGGGGTTCAGTGTCTTGCCCAGAGACACTTCGACATATATGACTGCGTTATCAACTGAGCTACAGCCGCCCCCGTGCTAATTTTAGATTGTATTAGCATGAAGAAAATTAGGTACAGTATGATGAACATCATTTGACACACTGCTACTCAGTGTGGTTGTAGATAACATGGCACCTTACAGTTAAGATCTCTCATAATTGGAAAGGGAGGAGTGGGGTGTGGAGAATAATCTGATGCGACCTCACCAATAGATGCCACAAATCTTACACACTGGACCTTTAAGAAACGTTTGGCCATCTGAAAACTAAATATCTGGAAATCAATATTTCTCTTTCCTGTTATTATGAAATTTCACATCATCAAAATAAAGTAATTGGACTAAATGAACTAGCAGAGGGACTACATGTTAAAAAGAAATGTTTACAGTTGTGGAGCAACTACAGTTCCAGTGGCTGAATCAGTTTCATTTAGCAAAGATGTATGTAGACGTCTGACCTGAAGTGAAATCTTTTGGCAATCAAAATACCAGTTAGCTAGTAATTTTCCTGAGGTGCAAAAAGCAAAAAATTCAAGACTAGCAAAATAAAATCATCAGCTTAGCATGCTTACTAATTAGGATTTTGCCTATCTAGAGATTGATTGAGTAGTTTTTGAAAACTCATAATCACACACACACTCACCGGGAGCAACTAAGGTAGAGTTCAGTGTACTGCTAAAGGACACTTCGACAGGTGACCAGAGGAGCCGGGGATTGGTGGATGACTCCTCTACCTCCGGTGCCACAGTTGCAAAAATTTTACATTTAAATCTTAAAAATAACTAACTTCTTTCAAATTATTTTTTTATGTGCTTGAATTATTTGGACCAGACGGCTTTTGTAGCCTTTATTGTTCTCTTGGCTTTTAAATACCTAAATCGTTATCTTTGCAAGTATTCAAAAAGCAGCTAGAAACCATCTTTATGTGCCATTTTCCTTCCTATTGACTTTCAAAGCAAATAATCTACTTATCAGTAAATCTAGGCATACAGAGCAATGCTATTTGCACTACATCATTTAACATTTATATCAAGAGGCTCATGACTTATTTTTGTGTACCACTTAAACAATATTACTTAACCATTGATTTTATGGCTGCTTACATCAAGCAACATTAACATTCTGTAAGTAAAGCTGCTTTTTCATTGTTTCAACAATGACTACTCTCCTTTTCTTTTTTTTTTTTTTTTGATACCGTATAAGGTAGCATTCGGTGAACAAAGTAATCAATGCCAAAGTCAAGGTTCCGGTGTCACGACAAATGATGTAATGAATGCCATGTGCTGTTTAATCCTTCTCAGGTCACAGACTGTCCTACAGGATGTCACTGGATATGGCCACTAGCTATGTGTAAACAGAATCCAACTCTCCGAACTCCATGTTTAACATAAGATGAATGATAAAACTTACTAGTTTTAAAGGCTTTGACATACATACTATAAATAGAAATCGATAATAAATGTTATTTAGGTGCTTGTTGTATATAGAATGGAATGTGACTTGCAAAGGAAAGCCAGTGTGTCTTAGGCCCTTCAAATAGAAAATATTGCATTTTATGTAAAAGGAATAAAATTACTTTGGAGGTTTACAGGCTTTGAGGTATTAAATACTGCTTTGTATGTCTACTCTGTATCCAAATATGGTGTAAGAAACAATGTGCCTTCTTTTACCCTGAGACGTCCCATCTGGAATGCTATGAAAAAAAGGCTTTTGGAACTCTTCATTACTTTGTAAACCCATACAAAGGTGGTTGCAATAGCAGCATGAACAGCAGCATAGACCCAACATATCACTGTCCCTTTATCTGTCTCACTTTCATTACCTAACCGTATCTACATTTAGTACACGGTTTAATGACCTACATAAAGCATACTGAGAATGTTAACATTTAAGAAGCATGTTCAGGTGTGATCATTGTGTTTGTCTTAGTGTCCACCTAATGGTACTTTACATTTAATTCATCTCCATCAGTCCTCTCTATAACAAAGTGTTTCTTCTGGCAAAGTAAGGAAATCTCCTTTTTGAGTGGGGGGCCATAACACTTATGTGTTTATTTCAACAGCCAGTGAACAATGCTGACTTTATCATTCCAGTGGAAATTGATGGAACAGTTCACCAGGTATGCACTTAACTCTTGCCTTTACTGTCATTGACTGTGTTGCTCCAGTCCCGTGTCTTATATAGAAGCTTATATAGCAAATTTGCTGGATTTCCTGCTTATAGCCCCAAATATTTGCTTAGGAAACAGTGTAAACACGATTCATACAAGGTTTTAAGCTTCTGAGCACTGACCAACATTGTATTGTACATGCTGTACACCAGTAGCCAAAATAAGACCTATACACCACATGACTAGAAAGTGAAATGGCTTAAAAACTCTTAGTTTTGAAACTTTTTAAATAAATAATGAATAAGTTTGCACTGGAATAACTAAACTAGTGCCCTGACAGTGCTGTAGCCGTCCGTGTTGATGGCTCCAAGCAGCAGGTGGCTATTTCAGTAGCCTGACGAAATGAGAAAACCCTGGCAGGTTTCTTGGAAATCACTGGCCATCAATCCCAGTCCGTGGTGCATGTTCTGCTCTGCTCAGCGGTGCTGGGAAATGGCAGTGCCCTTTCCCTGTGGGCTGTATATGGTACCTGCAGTCTGTTGTGCTGGGCCTCCCAGAAGACAGTGGAGCCCTTGCTGCCCGCAAGGGCCTGTGTCTGTTTCAAGTAATCCAGGATAGGCTTGTTAAAGTGGGGAAAGCCTATTCAGGATGACTTGGTTCAGAAACAAGGCCACCAGCATCTTAATGGAAGTAGATGTACTGTTTTTTACAGGAGTGCTTACATGTATGTTTTAATTTGAAAACAACTTTTTAAAATGTATGTAATGTATTTAATGTCATTATAGGAGCAGTTATTAGTAGACATTAAATGTAATGTTATTAATTTGACACTGAGTCACACCCGTATTATTACTTTGTGCTGTAGTCTGCATGCAGATAGGTGATTGTCTTTATGACTTCTGAACACACTTCTGAATAATGATAACTAGTAACCAACGTTTCCTTTATACAAGCTACTTTCCCACAGTAGCTTGTGTCCTTGATCACTTCCCGAACTAACTAAAGCATGTGTTAACATCAAGTTTGGATTTTAGACTCTCATTCATTGCTTGTGTCTCCATCTAGGTCTATGTGTTAAAAAGACCTCACGTTGACGAATTCCTCAAGAGGATGGGAGAATTGTTCGAGTGCGTTTTGTTCACCGCAAGTTTAGCTAAGGTCAGACTGCTGTTATGAGCCTCTTTTCTTTTGCTGTTGTTGTTGTTGTTGTTACAATTTGACTGCATTTTGCATGCTGGATAGCATATTACTGCTGAACACTGTTGTAAACAAATCTATTCCTACTTGATGTGGAAGTTAACACCTGTTGTTTGAGTAACATTATGCCTAGAATTACTGCAAGGCCTGATGTTTTTTTGAGTGTGATTTATAGATGACCTTCAACATACACTCTCACACATAAGGATGTATGATATCTGTCAGATGATTGCAGAGACATTTGACCTCTAACATTTACTTCACACTGTCTTAGCCTTAACTATTTGAAGAACCTTTGACATATTCCCTCACTCACACGCATACAGACTGATTTGATCGTAGCTGCTGTGTTTGTCTACAGCACTTGGCAGCATTGTGGGTACAAGGGTCAGAAATTAAATGCCGGTGTCTTGTTTGAGAATACCATAGCTAAATGTTGTAGATATCACTTCTCTAGTATGTAGTACTATGTTTATTGTCTATGGGATCATTTGATTCTTAAAAAGAAGAATTTAGTGGAAACTAAAACTGAGCTATTATAGGTAATGTTGACGTTATCTAGTTTAATCAGGTGGACACAATTCAAAAACTCCAAATTAATGTTAATGTGATCATTCAATTTTATCCCTAACGCAAATCTGTAATTCTGTTTCGCTGTTTCTGATTGCAAAGTGCATGTTGTTCTAATTTCTCATTCACAGTCAGCTTATCATGTTTTAAAGCTGTTGTTGTTGTTGCTGCTATAGTATGCTGATCCTGTATCTGACCTGCTGGACAAATGGGGGGTCTTCCAGAGCCGTCTCTTCCGGGAATCCTGTGTCTTCCACAAAGGGAACTATGTAAAAGACCTGAGCCGTTTAGGAAGAGACCTCAACAAGGTCATCATCATTGACAACTCCCCGGCTTCCTACATCTTCCACCCCGAAAATGCAGTAGGCCATTTATATTTCCTACTCTTTCTCTGCAATACACTGGCTTTACATTAATAATCAGAACTTTAACTTTTTGCAGACTTTGTATTGTAGTTCTAGTTTTAAATAAATAAAACAGAAATGTTTTTTCCATTTAGTTTCCCGTAAAATGAAAACACACAGTAATTCTTAAAGTACTTGGGCAGGAATTGACTGAATTCTGATCAGTCTCCTTGTTGGTACGACTTGTGGCTCAGGACGCAGAGCAGTCCAGCAATCCCGGGTTTGTTGGTTCAGCTCCAAGCTCCTCCTGTCACAAGTTAAAACGTACTTGAGCAAGACACTGAACCCCAAATCCAGGCCAGCTGCATAGTAACTCCCCATCATTGTGTGATTGATTGTTTGAAAGGTAAATAAAAACTGTTTAAAACATTGGTATCAATAGTGTAAAAAACAGACCATTTACTACGAGGTGTGAATTCTGGGGCATAGTATATACAGGAAAGTGCCTTTCTAAACGATATTCAGCCAGTTCAGTTCCCATTTTAATCAAGTCTACATACATCTAAAGGATAATTAAAGCAAATGAGTTGCATATAAGTCACAGCAAAGGGTAAAAAAACTTTCAGTATGGGTTTTTGAGCAGAGGTTTGATGAAAAGGGAATTTGTTTTTCAATTTAAAATACAATGTGTAACAAAGTTTGCAAAAGGTAATCTTCTAAATGCTCTCTGAAGCCATCACACAATATTTATAACTTGAAGAAAATAAAACTCAGCTTTTCATGAATATCTAAAATGTTCCTTTTTTAAAGAAGTGTTAACCTGTTGTTCTGTAATATTTAAGTCCTTCAATTGCTGAAAGTTGTCTAATCTCCACAACAACTTGCTTTCTCAAATCTCCAGGTTCCTGTAGCATCGTGGTTTGATGACATGTCAGACACTGAGCTGCTTGATCTTATCCCCTTCTTTGAAAGACTAAGCAAAGTGGATAACATTTATGATATTCTCATGCAGCAGCAGACTTCAAGTTAACAGAAACAGGACACTGGGATGAAACTCATAACAAGCAGATGTCATAATGGGGCCACGGGGGCTGGTGGGCCACAGGCCCAACATTGCTTCCCACTACAAGGACCATACTGCAAAAATGCCTTTCACTTAATCTCATATTTTTGCCTTTTCTTTAATCGTTATGCTGGGTAAAGACTTCATATGAGATTAAATGACTTTGGTAGATATATTTTGCAGTACAGCTAGTGTGTTGCTGTTGTTGTTATGCAGCACCGCTGACCTGTGGACAGCTGGTGTGCTGTAAACCTGGATGGTGTAAACCATTGGTTGTTTAGTGCCTTTCTACAAACGAATCACACTGATCATTTTGTAATGTAGCATTTGTAATAGTATCTCAAGCTCTCTCAAAATATTACAAGTCATTGAAGACTGTCCCTTGGATCTCATAATTTGTTTGTAAGAGACAATCATTGACTTTGGAGAACTTTGGTTTTTTAATGTCTTTTTCACTACAGAATGTTCCAAACAGTGTGTACAGTACTTACTGTATAAAAGATACCAACACACTTTATGGTAGGAACTGGGCTCCAATGATAAATAATTTCCTTTAACTTTTGTATTTAGACCAGGAAATCAGAAAAGTATTTAGTACTTTTTAAAAGTATATTACAAAAGATTATTAAGGTTCAATCACTGTATTTTAATTTTACTAAAATATAATTATTTTGTAAAAACCCTCATTACATTTTGTCTTATGCCCAAAAATTGGTTGGTTATGGTTTAACTTATATCAGACAGTTTTGGTAAAGACAGAAATGCTACTGTAGAAGTGGTGGTATTATTTTATATGTACTATATATCCAAATTTTAGCAAGTGTTTTTATTTGGTTTAATGCTTTTTTTTTTTTTTTTTCCTGGTATTTTTATTTAGGCTTTTTTGCTGAGTTGGTCACCACAGTGTGTGACCAATCAGTGATGCAATACTGCAAGAGGAGGCTGTAACCTGCTAAAACAGCTTGGATACAGTGCATCCAGAAAATATGCCCAGTGCTTAACATAGTTCCACATTTTGTGATGTTACAGCCTTATTCCAAAATGGATCAAATTCATTGTTTTTTCCCAAAATTCTAAACAATACCCCATAATGATAAAGTCAAAGAAGTTTTTAACTTAATGAATAAAAAAAAAATGAAAGAAATCAAATGTACATATTCATGGGCTTTACCATCACACTCAAAATTGAGCTGTGGTTTATCCTGTTTCCACTTATCATCCTTGAGATGTTTCTACAACATCTCTCACCATTTGGTCGATACCATCCCTGCAGTAAACCGTGGTGGTGGCAGCATCATGCTGTGGGGATTGTTATCAGCAGAAGGAACTGGGAGACTAGTCAGGATCAAGGGACAAATGAATGCAGCAATGTACAGAGACATATTTGATGAAAACCTGTTCCAGACTTCTCTGGACCTCAGACTGGGGCGACTGTCATCCTTCAACAGGACAACGACCCTAAGCACACAGCAAGATAACAAAGGAGTGACTAATGCTCTGAATGTCCTGTAGTGGCTCAGCCAGAACCCAGACTTGAACCCTGATGGAGCTTGAGAGGTACTGCAAACATGAATGGGAGAAACTGCCCAAAAATAGGTGTGACAAGCTCAAAAAGACTTGAGAACAAAGTATTAAGTAAAGGCAGTGAATAGTTATGTACATGTGATTATATTTAGTTTTTTTTATAAATTTACGAAGATTTCAAACAAACTTCTTTCACCTTGTCGTCTGTAGGATATTGAGGAAAATAATGAATTTGATCCATTTTAAAATAAGCCTGTAACGTAACAAAATGTGGAAAAGTTAAGCGCTGTCAATACTTTCATGCTGCACTGTAAGTCTGATTTTTGAACGGAAAGCACACTTTGAAGCCTCTTGTCTGTAAACTTGAATTCAAGCTTTTCGAGTCCTGTCCTATCTTATCAGTTTCGTAGGGGGAATGTGTGGCAGACATGTTTTTTTGCCTCAGTTTGGAGCGAGTATGTATATTTGTGTGTGTGTGTGTGTGTGTGTGTGTGTGTGTGTGTGTGTGTGTGTGTGTGTGTGTGTGTGTGTGTATGTGTGTGGGTTTCGGTGTGATTGTGTTAGTGTGATTATTTACTTTGTTTCGGCATAAAAAAAAGATGTGAACGATATAACCTTGAAATAATTATTACATTTTTTACTGTATGTAACAGAGCATTAACATTGTGGCTCAAATAAAGAACTGATAAAGTGAGTTACTAGATTGCTGCTGAGAAATGTTAAGATTTGAGAAACAAGCAAGTGCAGGTATTTCTACCCTAAACCAATAAAGCATGTTTTATTAAAACCAGTCATATTTAACTACTGTACTTTCTTTCCACGTTCAAAACGCTCAATGAAACAAGTCAAATGGAAACATGGAATATGGAACAGATTTCATTAAGATTACATTTGAAGTTACTGGAGAATGAAACACCCAGTCAACACACATTTCAATAAATCAAACATGCCCTGATTATCAATCAAGGTGATCAAGTCATTTGTAACCTATTTATTTCCTAAATTATTTTGGCCCATTGTATTTACAATACAAGTCCCTTGCTGCTAGACAGATTGTTTTCATTCAGACTTTTAATTAAAACAAAAAACATAATTTCTATACAAATGACAAATTATGGAAAATGACATTATTTGTGAATTTAATTAATTGTAACATGAATGATCCATGCTAAAATCTAAATTTGATATAGATATGCAGGGTAATGATTGAACAATCCAAATCTGATAATTATAGGTACAAATACACATTCAGTTTCTATTTCCATAAAATTTGATTGTAACAATAAAGTTACAGTCAAAACATGTTCTCACGGACATTATTTACAGTGCAATTTGTTTTATGTTAAAGGAACCGCTTCAAACGCTGACTATGACACATTTTAAATGAAAAGACATTTTCTTAAAGGCAGGCAACTGATTGAAAATCCACTTCTTGAATCAACTCCATGAATATGCATTCATAGACTGTATGTAAATATATAAGCAATGTTCCTATTGCAACTTGAAAGCATCAATATAATAATCCATGTCAGGAGGGTGATGGCAGAAGATGCCCCTCATGGACCACCTGTGAAATTTGAACAGAAAATAAATTAGACTGAGAGCCAGGAGGTATCAATTATTTTACACCCTGACCTTTACCCACAGGCAGTTTTTTACTAAACATGATTTTAAAAACCTGTTGCAAACAACTCCAAGCATTTCCACTAAGCCACTAAGAGTAATTTATTATCATGTGACGTCTCAACAAGAGCATATTTTAAACCCTACTGTTGGATACTACTACTACCAACTTTCAATTTGGAAAAAAAAAAAAAAAAAAACGCAAAACAATTCTGGTGGCCATTATAATGTGTTTTTCAGAAAGCCACATGAAGTTATATCTAAAATTACAGTATATAAGACCAACTAATTCAGACCAAATCCATTTAATTTGTTAGTGTCTTCCCTGGCTGCAGATAAATATAGTGCACTATTTATTCTTTGATTCATGTATTACAAACCATTTTGAGTTTAAAAGCTCAGCTTGGTTCCAGTTGTACTGTGTAATGCCCTCAGTTTAAGCGATTGAACTTAAGGCAGGTTTACAGCCCAAGTCAGCTGATTGAACCAAATACTCTCTCACTTAAAGCCAACATAATAAAACTAAAAATAGTTTACTTGCCTGAATATTTAAGTGGCTCAAGAAGGTTCTGTGGCTGTTAGTATTGCTTGACCTGAATGTATTACATATGGAGACTGTAGGATCATAAACAACTATATATATCATTTATAGAATGCATGACTCTGAGATAAAACTTCTTTTGTATTCATTGCCACGTGCTGCTTGTGCAGTGCTAAATCATGTAACACACTTTATCATGCTACCGGGAAATGTCAGAATAAGAGTGTAAAGCTTCATGTTGTAAGCATGGAAACATTGTATTTGGATAGTGAAAATGTAACAAAAGTCACTGTGACAATCAGCTGTTTTTGGGGGTGGGGTGGGGGGTGGGGGGCGAGGTGTAGGTACTGGTTCCAATTACTATACTGTATGTTTGTGTTGTTCCTTTAGATGGCGAAGAAGATGTTACCAACGCCATCTAGTGGGTGTTTTTCTAATTACAAGGCAAAAAATTATAGCGATCAGCAAAATTCACTGGCACATCCAGGGGCCAAAAACCAATAGTGTTACTAACTATACGCTCACTGGCCACTTTATTAGGTACACCTGTACAATCATTTTTGCCCCCCTCATTTATTTAATTTATTTATTTGTCTTTTTCCAGATGGACAATAATCTGTTTTCATAATTTTCATAACCTTAAAAGAACATTTTGACAGATCCCTTAAAGATGTGAAATAATGTTAAATAAATATACTGCAAGATTAACTTTTAAATGTTTGAACATAAAAGAGTTTTGATTCAACCATATGATACTCACATGTACACAGATGTATCCATAAACCTATACAATATCTGTTCCATTTATTAGCCAAGTGAATAAAGTGTAAATAAACGCATTAAAAATGCCCCAAATGGCTTCTTTTCTCACTTACTCAGCACCTGAAGCTGAGCTCTGCTCTTTGCTTTCCCACAGGTAAACTCCACCACCCCACTCATGTCTTCAGAGGTTTGTCTGAGGCTCAGCCTGTGGACTGTGCCGGTCTTCTCCAGGCGTATATGAGGGCTTGTCAGTAAGGGCTCTCCGTTCAGAGTCCACATAGCAGATTTGATGTCAGGAGCTGACACTTCACATTCAAAGCAGGCTTCATTTGGAGCCCTGACCTCGACATCTTTGAGGTCTGTGATCATCAACAAGGCCTGGGCTGAGACCACATACAAAACAGAGCAGAAGCGTGTTAGCATTTTTGCAAAAACACGCAATCTTAGCACGGCTACCTCAAATTTGGTAATCACAGTTACCACAGATTGTACTGGGGGCAATGCAATGTATCTGAGAGTTACTGGATAATGTTGAAACATCTTTACTTATTTTAAGACAGAAATATCAGACTTTTGTGTGACTTACATATTCTTGCATATTGTTAAATTATTTAAAACTTCCATAACAAGCCAGTGTCCGAGGCATAAATAAAACATGCATGTTATTAGAATCTGTGTTGGTCCTTCGTTGCCATTAGATGGAGCCACAGTATGAGATAACACATGACTGAGGGTTTGTGTGTGGTTGTGACTGTTATACAGTACATGTTATATAGTAGGTGTGTGGCCATGACACTACTTGGTACACAGTTATCACTACTAAACACGTGACAATAAAAGGTAGCTTTAGTGTATATGTATATATATATATATATATATACACCCCATAAATGTACAGAAGTGGATGTTCCTTAGATGGTATTACACTCATTATTTTATTTATTTTTTGTCCTTTCAGCTTATCCCGTGAGTTCAGGGTCGCCGTAGTGGATCATTGTCCACATGTTGATTTGGCACAGTTTTTACGCAGGATTCCCTTCCTGACGCAACCCCCCCCCCCAATTTCTACTGGGCTTGGACCGGCACTGCACAGCTGGGGATGGGAATGGGCTGTTAGGGGTACAGTGTCTTGCCCAGAGACACTTCGACATATAGCTGGGGCTGGGCATCAAACCACTGACCCTGTGAACGACTGCCTTACCAACTGAGCTACAGCCGCCCCTATGGTATTACACTCATTATAATGATAATAAAGTTTGCCCTTAAACTTCACATTACTCTCTTACCCTCCACTGTCAGTTTTGCAGAGCATGTATACTCTCCAACCTGGACACTATAAGTGCCCTCATCATCAAGTGCCACCTGCTGGATGATCAGTTTCCGGTAACAGCCTTCACTGCAGATCTCAAAGTGCTCCGAAGGCAGTATGACGTTGCTTTCTTTGTACCAACGGATACTACATCTGGGGTTAGACACCATGCAGTCTAGGATCACACGGGTCTTCTCGAGAGCAGTCTTATCCTGCAGAGGTTTTACGATGCTGACGGGGAGCTCTGGAAGGGAAAAAGATACAGCTTATTAGAATTAATTTGATGACGTAATGTAGAATTTAATGACGTTTTGTAACATTAACGTATTGAATTGGTATATTCAGCAAGCTGCAATGCTCTGCGAGCTCTGTCAACCATGTAGGTTCATGTAGGTAACATACAGTACTTTGTAGTGTAGCATTTGTACATTATGATAGTACCTTCTACATCCAGGTAAGCAACAGATTCAGCATGTCTTGCAACAAACTTGATTTCTCCAGAGTCCTCTGCTCGCACATTGCACATAAGAAGAAAATGTTTGGTTCCTGCAAGAAGAGGAAATTGCTGAAATATATAAATAATAAGCCGGATAATAATAGGTCCAGTTTCCTTGCTAAAAATTATATTCAGTATTAACTTCCTAACACGATATTATTTCTTTTCTGTTCATAGTAGGTTATTATTATTATGATACTACGGTGGCCCTGAAAGCTCAATGCACTGCAATTGGAGAACACACATGCAAATAGACAAAACACAAGCAAAAATATAAAAACTACTTTGCCAACACCGGCGCAGCATTAAGAAACGTGTTGCAAAATGCCACAACACAGCCAAATTTAGAAAAGCGCTGCAAAAAGCCACAGAGTGCTGAAATTGGTGGTGTTGTGTCTGTTTGGAGAGCGTTTCCTAATGCTGTGCCTGTGTTGTCAAACTGGTGATGTGGTTGATGTATTTTTGCTTGGGTTTTGTCTATTTGCATGTGTTTTCACAAATTGCAGTGCTTTCTGCTCTCAGGGCCACCGGATAATACAGTATATTAAGGCATAACTATTGGGAGTGTGCACAGTAGGATGTATTACATGATCATAATTTTGAAGCTGACCTTCCTGTCGGATCTTGATGGTGCTGGTGGGCTGAATCCTCTCCCCACTTTTGTACCACTCTCCAGGGACATCCTCTACTGAGATCTCACAAACAAAGACAGCGTTCTGATCCTCCTGGATGTCCAGGTCCTCAAGGCCCTGCAGGATCAACAGCTCACGCTCTGCAAAAAAAATACAAATAAATACAATTATTATAATAAAGAATAAACAGAATAACCATTTCTTAACAGTATCAAATACGAAAGTAAGAAGAGAGAAACAACGTGCACGATAATTCAACCTAAATCTTTTTTTCTTCTGAGCTTTTTTCTTGTAAAACATTGTAATTGCAGAGCTGTTGCATTGCACATTTATGTACATAAAGTATTAAAATGGACACTGAACACAAGTTATGTTATATAAACTCCTCCGTTTTACAGTTGTACTCCAGACGCTGCTGGCAGATGGCAGTGTTGTGCTGCATTTGCAGAAATCATAGGCAGGTTAAAAGAACAATAACTGTTCTCTTATGACATAAATATGAAAGGAAGAAGTGCTAACAGGCCCTGTTAGCCACTGCTGCAGCACGTACAGCAGTAGGCCTGCTGCAAAATGTTCCTTGAATAATGATACTCTTTATTTTATGTCATAATAGTTTGTATTTATATTTATATTTTATATCGACATCATACACAGCATTGCTTAATTGCTTATCTAAAAATTATTTCTTTAAGTTAGGGGGGAAAAAACCACCATCTTGGTGTCCAATAGCTACACTCTATTCAAGCTAGCTTAGTGCTAGCTCTTATTTAACGTCATATATTGCTGATAACTGAGTTAGCAAAGTTAATGTATACACCGGCTATTAGCTCGGGGAAAATAATAACGCTCCCGACATTAAAGGAAAGCAGCTAAACCAGACCAGCAGATCCTAACTCAGCAGCTAACAAAGAAGCCCAAAGCAGCTAACACCAACAAAGATGGCAGGGCTTTATCTGACATTACAAATCCAGCTTCTGCGTGTGGTAAGTGTTTTCTTTATCGTTGTACAATTTGCATTTATCTTGCTCAAAATGATTTTAGCTAACTACATAAATATGAAGTGTTTAGATTCTTTAAAAATCTCTAACTGAAACAAAGTGAGCAGTGTGAGTGGAAACATAGCTAGTTAGCTAATGTAGCGTTTGGCTGCATCTAGTAAATTCAGATTTATCTTCTCTGCTCTTTGACAGTTTTGCTGGACAGGTGGTAAAAAGTAGTTCCCACAAATATTTTCCTTTTTCCCCGACATCGTTTACGGCCTTTTCGCAGACCGTTGTTTGCCGCAGATCGTTTAACGTATGTAAAACCATGTAATTGGACAAAGCAATTGTTAGTACAAGTTCAGCTCTGGTAACATGATCTTTAGAATATCATAAAAATATTATAGTTTCTGTTACTATGGGTAAGCAGACGTGATTTGTGCGAGCATAGTAATATATTCTTTTAATTAAGACGGCTACATGGCTTTTATTGCCTTTTTAGTTTTTGATGGTCAGTGTTGACATCGTGCAGGACTTTCTTAACATTTTAGACGCTTTGTGTGAGTTAAATTACTGCCTAACCAACGAGATTTTGTTGATAAAAAATACCTATGTTCTGTAACAGAATAATTTATTTTGACAAATTACTGGTACAAACTGGTTTTCAAATAACAATCCTGCGAAATACGGTTATGGACTCTAGTTCTCATTTATCAGCAGTAATGTTGAATTGGTGAAAACTGTCGTGGTGGAAACAAATCGTGGTGCAGCAGAGTATTTTAACTGGGGTGGTTTGCATTTTGTCTTGGCTTTTAGTGTTATAGTGCTTGTTGATAAATGATTCCCACCCAAAATGTCTTCTATTGCCATATTAAACCCGCTGCACATCTTTTCTTTGCTGACTTTCAGTGATCAAATTTTCACTGTTCTGCTGCGAAGCACAGGAAAACACCAGAATCCTGAACATCACTTTTGAACGGGGTTATAGGTTAAACGTCAGAGTTCGAACAGGCTTGAAAAATTCAACCAGGGATCGGACAAAGAAGCTGTTGTTCAGACATAGTTCAGTTACTCTGAGTAACTTCAGGCAGCCGCACCGTGATGTCACAGTATTTAGACAGAAATCATTACCATAGACCTCCACAGTGCAGGAAGTACTGGCATCTCCAGCATCGCAGGCGTACAACCCCGAATCACTGACACGGCATTTCATGATCTGAAGAAACCGTTTTCTTCCCATTGCATAAATGCGCACGTCCTTGCCAGGCTTCATCTCAACCCCATTCTGAAAAGGATTAAAATATGTTTTATTTTATTTCAAGGAAAATGAAGCCAAACAAAGTTCTACTCGACACCTCCTCCTTACAGATGTGCTTCTTGACAGCAGATAATTCAGAAACACTGGTTTGGAGCGTGTCTGTGTTTATGATCTAGAACATTTACCTTTGTCCATTTGACGTCAACGGCGTGTCTCGACAGCTCACACTCGATAGAGATTACTGCCCCTTCTGGAAATTTCTGGTCCTCCAGTGTTCTTAAAATGGTTAGCGGGGGCTCTGTTGGAGAAAAAGTGTGTTTGTAAAGAAACCGAACCCCATTTCAATGTCTTAAGGTAGATTTTAGACACAAATTAATAATAAATGTAATTAACAATAGTCAGATGACCAAATGAGCTCTATAACAGTCGAAGTAATTCAGACCCTGTTGAGTATTTTAAATGTATTCTGAAGATGATCTGAAGTTAACATCAGCAATCTGAGTCATTAAGTGATTATCTTCTAAGTAACAGCTGCTTCAGTACAAAAGTGACGATTCAATCACTGCGGCTTGAAATTGAATCACTGCCTAATTAAACACAAAAGCGGAATTCTATTGTAAAAAAAATCCATCTGTGTTTGTTGGCCTCATAATTTGAGACAAAACATTCGACCACATAATGGGTCACAGATTTTGGTCTCGTAATGCCCAATATAAACAAGGGGGAGTAATTACAGTATTCCTGTTCTCCATCAGTGTAATCAGCATACATGTGGGTATAGATGTGAGAATCCATTCTTTGAGTTGCGTGGACTAATTTACCATAACGAGATTTTCGTCTAATTGTCGTGCTTACTATTTCAACCCCTGGATCAAAGGAATGATACTTCCCGCGTAAGTTGGCACGGCGTGGATTATTGACTGAACAGAGCTACTGATTTCCATTGGGTCACGCTAGGCTATTTAGTTTTTGTAATGTGAGCCTGGATAAAGGCAACGGTAGCAGAGCTGTCACTCCAATTTGTTATCATGCCTCCACCGGCTGCCATTTGGTTTACTCTGAATGGACCCCTTCAGTCACTACCAGTCAGAGGTCATTATAAAATTAGTGTAGTAAAATGCTGTTTGTGAAGTACTGCAGTGTACCGTGCAAGACTTGTGAATTGTAAATTAAACACTTTTAAACTGTTTAGGGTTATTTGCAAGTATTGACCCAGTAAATCACAGATAATATGCCTTGTGATAAGCACATTATTGCAATGATATTTTCCATTGTTTTGTTTTTTTTATACATACCCTTTACAACAAGCCTTGCCGATGTCTTCAGATTCTCAACACAAAACATAAAGGTTCCTGTGTCTTCTACTGATAAGTTAGAGATAGTGAGGCTGTGGACTTGGTCTTTGGCTGTCATACGGAAGTGATTTGTTGGCTTGAGATGAATTCCGTTTTTTATCCAAGTGCCTGGAACATTGGGATGTGATAGCTCCACTTCAAAAGAGGCCGTTTCCCTCTCTGTAGTTTTAATGTCCGTCAGTCCTCTCTCAATGGTGATTTTTCGGGCTGTAAAAAAATTTGCTTGACTGCATAAAAGACAACACTGAAGTAATCGAAAGGCAGAATTAAGGGATTCTGAAGTGATATATGAGATTACCATACACTACCACTCACAAAAAGTTATTTTAAAGGGATATTTCACTTTCTGACGACATTTCAGAATGCACCCAAAATGTACTATAACCTTTACAGGTGAACGGAATTTGACCCTCTCTAAACTTTCGAATGCATCTGTCCACATGTGGCATGCTGTTCTCTGACCAGGTGGTTAATCGCAAAAATCATATCTGTCACAATTACAAGTGTCTGATCTATGAATTGACCACTAAATGTTCTGGTTCAATGACATTTTGTATTTAAACAGTCCTCGTCATCATGCTATTAACATTTTGAAATCATGAGACCAAGATGCTCATGGACACACGACAAGTTATTGAGACATTGACATTTTTTTTTTTTGTGGCCACCGATGTTGTTGGCTTTCAATAGATTGTCTGAGACGAATAAATTACAATTGCATGCTTCTCCTTAAGTCCCCTACTTTCATGATATAATATCACTGCATGAACTTTTTACATTTTCCAGTTTTCGTGAGTAGTTAATGCTTTGCGAGTACTTTTTGTATTAGTACAGTAGTTGTACAATGAAGACAAAGATAACGTCTGAAAGAGTGACCCCAGTAACAAAGCATTTTCATTCCTCTATAGCGGTGACAAGACATGGTGTCGATTTTCGCTTACAGAATAGGCCTGGATTTCTGTGCACAGTGGTCTGCAGTTAAACAATACAAGCTGGCACACGTTCACATGCTGATATTTCAATCGTTTAAGTACTGGGCATTTCACAAAAGCCGGGTTTGCATCTGCCAACATTTTTCACTTATTCTAACACAGACAAGCATTCCTTGTGGGAAAAAAAAAAAAGAAAAAAAGAAAACAGTGTTTATTTTGGAGACCTGATGACAACAACCTCAGTTTTGAAGGCCAGTGGGTAAATTTAGATGCAATGAGAGGAGATCCAAATTCATAGGAGGTGCCAACAGCAGCCTGAAGTCCTGACTTTCCCCTTCCCACCCACACTAGTGTTGAAAGAACAGCCTTTAATTCACCCACTGGCCTGTGGGTCATAAGATTAAGAAATATAAGAACGCAAATAATTGCATATTAATACCTACAAGATGCCTGTTTTATAGTGTGTTGAGTTTGCTACTTATAAAATTGATGTGGTGCCTGTTCATAGTGACTCTTTGTTTGCAAAGTGTAATTTGTGCCCTGAACAACAAGCTACTATACCTATATATCTCATTAAAAGTGTAATCTAATTTTCTTTTTATATAGGTAATAATTACCAGGTCTTAACTGATTCTGCTTCAATAACAAAACTTATTTTGCAAGTCAGCTTGGGCTAGCACATAAGGATATCACCTGTTGGTTGCCATCATGTTCCAGGACAAGATTACTCTCACTCAGATTACTCTTACTCAGTTGAGCTTCGCCTTCACAAGGAGCACTGATGGATGGCGTGCAAGGCGTGGAGTTGTCGGCAACAGCAGTAAACAAACAACAACAGAGCATAGTGAGAACACGTGCACACTCACGTTCTACCGTTAGCTGCGCTTGTGTGCGATCATGGAGGGTTTCACAGCTGTAGGTGCCTCGGTCAGACATAGCCAGTTTGTGGATGGTGAGACTGTGTTTTCTACCGCTGTGTTTCAGGGCATACTTGGCATCAGGGTGGATCAGCACCCCCTGCCTCATCCATTGCACTTCTCCTGAATCCAAACTCACCTCCACCTCTAGAATGGCATCACTGTACTCTTCGGCCGTAACTGGGGTCATTTTCTTGGTGAACAGCACCTGTTTTTCTAAAAAAAAAAAAAAAAAGAGTTTATTAATAATTCCTAAATATCATCTGTCATGTCAAAGCGTGAGCAAAGCTACACTGGAAGTTGAGGCATGGAGAGCAAGTAAAAAACTTTGCCCCTTACGATGTCACATATGCCCCAACCACCGAGCCACTTGTCTCTGTCTGTAACTATCGGAATTCTAACAGAAGAAGCTGCTAAGTACTGTCAAAGTCACCTTTGTTTACTATGGTATTTATGTGGTATTTAAACTCTCTTGCTTTTATGTTTACATTCAATCCAGTATCTGGGAAAATAGTTCATAGTTTAAACTATGGTAATGAGGTTATTGAACTTAAATGTGCTAAATTTCTACAATTCATCCAGACAAAGGTACAGTACATGTACATAGTGTTTATGCTTTAAGCACCAAACTCACCTTGAACTCTGAGTTCTGCTTCTGATACCAGCCCCTCTGCATCAGCTGTCACTCTGCCGCTATCTGAAACCATGCAGTTGTGGATACAGAGCATGTGGCACAGACCATTGCTTGAAATGACAGTCCGCTCATTCAGTGCTCCTGGCTTGTCATTTAAGCGCCACACCAACGGAGTGTCCTCTGGTGAAACCACACACTTGAACACTGCATCTTCTCCTTCACAAACGGTGATGTTACACAGCTCTGCTATGAACTCAACAACACGAGGAGCTGAAGGCAAACCAGTCGGGGAAATTAGATTTGGTAACACATTATTTCTCTCTGCTAGGACTTAAACGTTGGAAGATTTCAACGCACTTACTTTCAATAGTGACAGTGGCTGAGGTCCTGTCATCTGTGGATTCACAGGCATATTCTCCAGCATCGTCTTCCACCGTTTGGTGTATGGTGAAGCTTCGCTCTCTGCCTTGTGCCCGTATTGTGTGCCGACGACTTGGAGCGATCTCCTTACAATCTTTAAGCCACAGCACATCTCCTTTTAGCTTGCTGATCTCACAACGTAATGTAAGGCTGCGGCCTTTCAGAGCCACAGTATTCACAAGCGGTCTGATAAATTTCACCTTCATTTCTGATGAGTTAAATAAGAAATATATTTTCATACATGTTGACTTTGTGAAAGTTGCATTCAAGTGGATCCTTATTAAACAAGAGAGGTGTTATTTTGATTGGGAGTCCAAAATTCTTACCTTTGACTAAAAGACTGAAATACATTTCATCCGTGTTTACGTCACACATATATTCCCCAGAATCTGACAGCTGCAAAGGATTAATGGTGAGCTTGTGGGTATTACCCTCACTGGAGATGTGAATGTTGTCCTCATTCAGTAGTTGGCCATCTTTTAGCCACCGAACATTGGCTCTTTCATGGCTCACAATGGCACATAGTGTAACACTTTCATTTTCATTGGCAGAGATTTTAGTATTAGCTTTTTTATTCACAAACCTGACTGGTGGCACTGTGCAAAAAAAGATTTACAAAGAAGTTTCTTGTAAATCGCATGTGAACACATAAAACTTTAAACACAAACTGCAGAAATTAAATCTGGAACATGTTTCAAAATACTGTAATTTTACCTTGCACGTCAACGATTGTTACCAATTTGTCATCGTTGGCATCGCAGATGTATTTTCCAGAGTCTGAGGGCTGAAGTCCAGAGATCACAAGCTTTCTCACAACGTCATGGCTGTCAATTTTTATACGCGCGTCTGGTTTCAGTATCTCGCCATTCCATAACCACCGAACAGTGGCACTTGGCCGAGATACCTCACACTCCAAAATAAGGTCATCTCCTGCTACTAGGATATGATGCTCTGGGTGCCCTGAGTTCCCTATGATCCGAACTGGAGGCTCTGAGCACAAAAAACACGGTGTCAGTGTTCTCCTTGTTGAGCAAAGATGTAGGATATATACATATTTGATAACATTATTACCATTGACAGTGATATAGAAGACCATCTTATCATCCACCGCATCACAAGTGTACTCTCCTGAATCTTCAAGGCTGGCATTTAGGACAACCAGGGATCGAAAAACGCCTTGCTCCTCAATACAGTATCGCTCAGTGTCATCAATTAGCTGATTATCTTTGTACCAATTGACTGAGACATTGGATCTTGAGAGTTCGCACACAAGGCAAATATCATCTGACAGACAAAACTGCTTTTCTGTTTTTGCTTGAGGTTTTCCAAGAATTTTTACTGGCAACTCTGAAAATAAAATAAAAATTTGAATTGTATTTAAAGAAACAAAACAAAACAAAAAAACCCACCAAAATCTATCCTTTGTTTTCCCCACTGTCCGGTGTTTTTCATAGAATTGTGATACCTAAGGTTCAACAACACAGTGCAAGTCCTTTACCTTGTTATCAGAATAAAGTCAAAGATACAGACTTTTTGTTAGCTAAGTCTAAACATTTTTTATATATTGCATAGATTAGGGCTTTGTTCTGCTAAGCAAAAAGAAGTTGGTTTTTCTAAGCTGTATCTAAGAGGACATACTTGCATGTCTCTTGTAGTAAATGAACTTCTTCTAGCAATTTCAAATTAAACATTAAGGAATATGTTCTGTCATGACATTGGGGTAACCACAGCATAGTACCCTACATTAAAAAACATTTTGAAGCTATACCTTTAAGAACAGTAACCTACCTTGCACTTTTATGTGGAAATCCATCACATCATCCTTTGCATCACAGACATATTGTCCAACATCTTCTGCTCTTAGAGCGTGAATGGTTAATTGACGCATGACACCATCCTCAAGGATAGTTATATTTCTGGAGTCTTCAACTTCTTCCCCATTCTTCTTCCAGATAACCTCTGCATTTGATCTTGAAACCTCACAGTCTAGAATCAGTGACTCCCCAGCCATTTTCTCTAGTCGACTTGCCATCTTCCTTGGACGTATGAAGCGAACAGGCGGCTCTGTGTATTAAGAATATTTAGTGTTATAAATGGATTAACACTGACACAGCAACACATTTTGGGAACCCTCTTCCCTCATTCTTTTGTGTTTTTGTACCTGCAATGTTTACAAAGTATGTCACGGAGTCATCTGCAGTGTCACATACATATTCTGCTGAATCCTTTACAGTAGTTTCTGGTATAATAAGTCTTCTGTACACACCATCCACCTCTAGGATAAGGTTATCATTCTCTTCAACTTCAAGTCCGTCTCGATACCAGCGCACCACTGCATTGGGCCGTGAAATCTCGCAGCTCAGTACCATCCTCTCAGAGGTTTGCTGGCACAGTTCCATTTGTGACTGACTTGGGGATACAATTTGCACTGGAGGTTCTAGAAAAGGACATTTTGACCCAACTTATTCATTGTTCATTAATTTATTGTATGCTACAAGACATTTCTGTTTTCTAGATGTCAAGTTGATGCAGTGCAGTCTAAGTTACAAGTTATTAACAATTTTCACCAAATTAAAGGGAGCTCTACTTTGTCTCAATGAGACAAAGCTTGGAGATAAGAAAGTATAAATGCCTTTGCCTTTTGAAATTTAAAAATGGTCAAAGATGATACAAACAAATTACTCAATACTGATGAATGAAATACCACAATCTACCTATTGTTCTCTTTGCTGTTACAATATAGAAGAGTGTATGTAGTATTAGGATGTTTACCTGTAATGCTAAGATGAAAGAATATAGAATCATCAGCTGTATCACAAACATATTCCCCAGAATCTTCAACTCCACCAGAGAGAATCTTTAGCCGTCGATAGGGTCCTTCAATCTTAAGCTTGATGTTTTCACTCTCTTGCAGCTTTTGGCCATCTTTGTACCAGCTGACAGCACCATTGGGACGAGACAATTCACAGCTCAGAATAATTTCCTCAGGAACGTGACGATCAAGGTGGACATCCTCTTTGGGGTAGATAATCATCACTGGGGGTTCTTTGAAGGTAGAATATATATAAAAAAAAAAAAATCAAACACTATTCGTGCATACATATTTTTAGTCTATGGAAGTGTTAGTAAGATATATTATTACCTCGTATGTTAACTTTGAAGATTAAAATAGTGTCTCCTGCACGACATGTGTACGTGCCTGCATCGGACAGTTGGGCTGAATGTATAGTTAGATTTCTTTTAGTGCCCTCTGCTTGCATAATGACATTATTGCTTGGTTGTATTTCAGTTCCATCTTTGTACCACTGGACAACCCCATCAGTCCTTGATACTTCACATGACAGAACAAGCTGTTCTTTTTCCACAACACTCTTGAAAAGGTCCTCCTCTGCGATATCAGCAAATGTTACCGGTGGTGCTGCGTAAAACAGTTAAAAAAAATCGTAAGTTGTTGCTTCAATGTAGCATTTATTGCTTATGCTCATGTATTCACTACCTGTAAGGTCAGGATTTCACAGCTTAGACATGCTGCTCTCAAACCTTGCTATCTACATGACTCTCTCTTTACAAATACCGTGATTGTGTTAATGCTGATAGTGTTAACTTACTTTTGAATAAAAGTAGAAAAGTTAATGAAAGCTGTGCACTCATGAATTGCAATTGTCATAGGTGAATGGGACAAAACAGGAAACTCATCAGAATGCATGCTATTTTTTTTAGAAGCTAGACTTAAATGTGAACAAGTGAAGAATATGAAAATAACATGTAGGATGACATTAGGACAATTAGAAGGAGGTCAGCTATGATGAATATGATAATAATATGATATGATAATCAGGTGTTCTTTCTTCTTAGACATTAAGGTTCATGAAGCTGTATGTGACTCTACATCTTGCCAAGAAAAAGCTTAGCATATCACCTTTCACCTCCACACAGAAATCGTCGAAATCTGAATCATCAGTTTTACAACTGTACACTTCAGAGCATGAAGATGTGGCGGATTTCATAACCAGTGTCCCCTTGTTGCACTCTGAATCAATGTTTATTCCTGAATTTGGCAAGAGTTTAATTCCATCCTCACACCAATAGGTCTGGCTCGCATGGTCTGAGAAGTCACACCGCAGTTTGTTCAGGCTGCCTGCTTCAACAGACTTGTTCCTCTCAGCCTCTGGAACAGCTGAGAATCAAACCGGCGCTATAGGAATTTCAATTCATTGAACAGTAACCAAATAGTAATCAGATTTGTAACACTATACTAAATAACATTACTGGGATTAAAAGATTTTATAACAAATTTTACACAAATTGTTTGGAATAACAAAATGTGTGCCCTCACAGACGGACAAGTACATAACTCAGTTACTGCTAGTGTTGTGGTCATGGGCTCACATGCCATCAGTGAGCAAGTAAAATTACTCAGTCCAATTTTAAAGGGTTTGTTTTAACTCTAACTGATTTATTTTAACTCAAATTGTTTGGTTTGTCTATAAAGTTTTATTTGGTACAGAACAGATGCAGAAAATGTACACGGTTGTTGCCATTTAATGACCAGGGGTTTTGCAACATCTGCAGCACACCTATCTTAAGTCATATTGGCAATCACAACACTGTGCTCTGCATCCTACAGCAAATGGCAAAGTGCGGCACTAATATAACATGTGGCTGACAGTTCCCTATGTAGCCTACTGATTCAGCAGACCAGATTTAGCATTAATTATTATCATTTTCAGACTAATATATAAAATATAATATGTACATTTTCTATTAGGGTGTCCAACAAAATCTTAGGATGTACAGTATATGTGATTCTGACAAAGCTCAAAATACTTAGATCACCTGCAACATCCACCTTGAATTCTATATGGTCATCTGCGGCCTCACAGCTGTACACCCCAGAGTGTCTGACTTCTGCTGATTGAATAACCAGTGCTCTCAGTTTTTCTTTTTTTTGGATTTCATATTCACTCTTTGGAAGCAGCTGTTCTCCATCCTTGTGCCAATAGACTTGGGCAGTTGGCTCTGAGACTTCACACTGGAGCTTAATTGGGCAGCCTGCTTCAACAAATTTGTTCCTTGCGACCTCAGGAAGTGTTGAAAACCTCACAGGAGTAGCTGGGGGGATATCATAAGAATTACAGAGAACTCTTGTTAAAACGTCAAAACATTTTTTTTAGCACATTTTCTATTTGCAGCTCTGTATTCTCACACTTACAAAATTATCTGCAAGTAAAGTGCAGAAGTGTACAGTTTAATTAGTGTAATAAAGGAAAAGCTTTTAAAGTCATTCAATAAAAGTCAATATGAGAAAATCACCTTCTACGTCCACATGGAATGTCACAACTTCATCAGCGAGCCTACAGCTGTAGAGGCCAGAGTCAGAAGCTTTAGCAGAGTTAATCATTAATTTTCGGAAGCTGCCATCTCTTCTCATATCAAGGCCCGTTTTACAAAAAAGCTCCACCATATCCTTAAACCAGGAAACTTGGGCAAGAGGGTCTGAGACCTCACACTGGAGAATAATCGGAGAACCAATTGCAATCATCTTGTATTTTTCTGACAGTGGTATTGGCAGGATCTTTGGTGAAGAGCCTAGAAAAAAGGGAGAACCAAAGGTTTTGGATATGAGATGTAAACACAGGGGGAAAAAAACACACTGCTCAGCCAGTAATCCTACATTCTCATAAACATTTAAAAGCAAACTGTTCTGTGTATAATTGATAAGATAATAAGGACAGAAAGAAATCACCTTTTACATCCACTTTAAATGTGATGGTGTCATCTGGCGTTGAACATTCATAAATGCCGCTATGTTTGCTTTCAGCAGATTGGATGAATAGTGTCCTTGTTAGATCATCTGACTGTATCTCTACATTGCCTTGTGGCAGGAGTTTCATCCCATCCTTGTACCAGTTGACATGAGCTGAAGAATCATGAGAGAGTTCACAGCGGAGGACTATAGGACTACCTTCTTCAACAGTCCTGTTCTTGTCAGTCTCTTGAAGCTCTGTGAACTTTGCAGGTAGTGCTATAGGTATCAGATATTGGAAAAAGAGTGTCTTCATAAATGTCAGAAATGTTTTTTTAAGCGATTAAAAATCAAATATACTCTATATTTATTTATTTTAAGATAGGAATTTAAATTTAAAGAAAAACGATGGCAAAAGTATTTCAGAAGAAACTACATCTGACAAAACAAGGAAAACAAAAATAATAATTCAAATGATATAAGTTTTCATCCTTGAACACAGACATTAGGCTAAAATAAACAGGTACAGAGCTATAATATATATTATTTAACTTTATATTAGAACCCTGTTGATTTCCATTATTATTAAATTTGATCTGAAAATCAAGCATTTTCTCTTTTTTGAAAATATGAATTATGGTTGGCAATCCAGGACAGTGAAAGCACTACAGAGTTTCTAAGCATCACCTTTTACTTCCACAGCGAAGTGGATATCGTCATCCTTTGACTCACAGCGGTATACACCAGTGTGCGTCTGCTCTGCTGATTGGACAACTAGACTTCTAAAATTTCCCTCTGACTGGATGTCTACTCCAGTTTGAGGTAGGAGCTTTGTTCCATCTTTGTACCAACTGACTTGTCCAGTGGGGTCTGACAGCTCACATTGTAGAGCAATGGGACAGCCTGCCATTACTGTCTTTTTCTGTTCTTCCTCAGCTATAGCTGAAAACGTCAGAGCAGAGGCTATGGGATGTAAAATAGAGCAGGTCAATTAAACCGGTAATAAAGAAATGATGGAAAGTACAATATATAAATATACAAAGTATGCAGTCTCAAGAAAAAGTAATAGCACTGTTTGCAACTCAGTTGTTTTCTGCATAAATTGGCTATAAAATGTAATCTGATCTTCACCAAAGTCCCAATTCTCCACATGCAGAAAACTGGGAAAGTGCAAAAAGTGCCCTTACTTTTTATTGCAGTATTTATAGTATAGCAAAGTTGTAGCTTAAAATTACATTAGGTAAAGTTAATACATTAAGTACAAACATTTAAGTGAAGGAGTTTACTCTGAAATGCCAATTGATTGGAAACGGTTAAAGACTTGAATTAAGCTCGATTTAGGCCAAACTATGATTCCAACTATGATACTCAATCCAATGAAATACATTAACTTGATTAGGTTGGCTAGGTAAAGTTTTTCTTTTATGTTCACTGTTTATTTTCTTGTTTTGTTTTAGTAAATTCTTGACACCTTTGCTCATTGCTTAAACACTTTAGCACTGATTATTAAGCACTGAGTATTTCATATAAAAGTTGGAAATTTAGAGGCTTTTCCATTGCCCCTAAAAAAACAAAACAAAAAGACTGTGCTTTATAGAATATTCTTAAAAGCTAAATTGTTTTAAACCTTTTTCCAAGATGTGTATTGAGGGGAAGGGTTGTTGTCTGTAAAGATTCTCAGTCCTCCAGGCCATAGTTAAGCCTAAATTACTGTTCAGTGACAAGTGGACTTGCTTGTAGTTCTTGAAGATGTTTCACCCTCCATCATTCCAGATGTGGTTCCAGAGTCATTCACACTCTTAACACATGTGACTCCAACAGCACACATGTAGGAGGGCTGGGACAACGACCCCCAGATGACCATCAACTGTCAACAACCTAACACCTCCACAGAGTTTATATGCCTGCCTCTCATAGCCATTTGTTAAGAACTTCTGAACCTTTCGGATCAGAGTTGAAACAACTTGAAGACTGACAAGCAGGTCCGGTTGCCACTAAACAGTACCTTTGGAATACATCAGTGCTGTTACAGTACACTGTGATTCTGGTTTGCCAACTGCTCTTTCACACTTTTATAGTAAATTGATGTCATACAAATAGTGCTAAAGAGACTGAATTAAGTTTTTCCACTTTGTGGCAACATCTTAATCTTTACTGGTTTTCTGTCTCTTGAAAGTGTAAACTATAAAATTGTCATAAAATGTACTTTAGCACGATTAGCTTTTATAAACAGCAAAGTAAACATCTTTAAATGCAGTTTACACACTAAAATCTATTTGCACATGAGACAACATTTTTTGTCACCTTTAACTTCCACATGAAACTGCATTGCATCATCGGTTGTCTTGCAGCTGTAAATCCCTGCATCAGACAGCATTGCTGACAGGAAAGTCAGTGTTCTTATGGAACCCTCTGCCAGCATTTCTTGCCCAGCTGCTTCATGTAGTTTTATTCCGTCCTTGTACCAAGTAACTTTAGCGTTAGGATCGGATAGCTCACATCGCAGCGCTATGGTTTCACCAACTTCAACAGATTTGTTCCTCTCGGCTTCACAAAGTTTTGTAATAGTCACAGGACGAGCTGGGGGTTTTTCAGGTAACATCAAAAGAAAAATGCATCAGTATTAATGGATACAAAAATATTATGCTTTAAAACAACAGAGGAGCAAACTCTCAAATCGAGATTAGTCATGCCAATAAATTAAGGGGTAAAATAAGTCAATATAAGAGATGTGTCTTCATGTTTCATTAGTGTTCTAACAAGAGATATCTTTGGTTAGACTACATTACTAGGCATTCAGGTTAGGATTTGAATCTAATGTATTTACTCGTGTCCCTGATTTTAATACTATTTACAAAACAACCAAGCTCAAAGTTTTACTAGAGTAGTTTTAGTATAAACAAAATCAAGTAAATGAAGATATTGTCAAAATGTTAAAGGCTGCAAAAAGCAATCTCTTCATTTTTCACAATATCAACATTGTGCCCATCCATTTTTTGTTTGATAAAGCTGACTATTTAATTCACCTTTAACAGCCACCTTATTTGCAGTGACACTGTCACTCCAGTGACTATCACAAGTCCTGGATAAATACGTCTCTTCTGATTGGACAGTAGATGCCTGCTTGTTATAGAGAGTTCTTTCCTCAGAGAACAGTTTGTTGTTTACTTGGTCTTCTGTGGTCTCCATGATGTCAGGACACTTTGGTTGGATTGCTGTGGCCTGCATGGACTGAGACAGCACATTTGAATTGTCATGTGCTGTTTGTCCTGTGTGACAAAGGTCATCCAACCTGATAAATGCAGACTGTTTCAAGTTGTAATGCTCCCCTAGTTGGACAGTTGCAGTGTCTTTGGATTTATACAAGTCCAGCGATTGAGGAAGTGTGGTGCTAGGGAAGTCAGTGACTTTCTTTGAGTCTACTGGTCTGCTTAACTCCTCTGATTGGTCAGTTGCAGTCCATAAAGAGTTACACAGGCCCTCTGAATTGACTGTTTTGGGTTGTAAGCAATCAAGAGGCTTCTCTGACAGGACAGCTGCCATCTGTGTGGAGCTACAGAGCTTTTCTGATTGTACAATTGCAGTCTGTATGGATTTAAAGGGCTTCTTTGATTGGACAGTTGTAGTATGTGAGGATGTAATGGGTTCTTCTTTTTGGACATTTGGAAAATGTAAGGTTAGACAGGGCTCCATTGACTGGAGAGTAACATTTTTTAAGGGGTTACAGAACTTGTCTGATTTGACTGATGAAATCTCTAAGTGGTTAACAAGTTGCCCTGACTGGGCAGTTGAGATCTGTAAGGGTTCACCTATCACTGACTGTTGGGTTGGCAACTGCATAGAGCTATGAAACTCTTCAGATTGAGGTGTTAAAGTCTTAGGAGTGGATTCCTCTGATTCAACAGTTGCAGTTTGTCGAAAATTACAAAACTCATCTGTCTGTAAGAAATTATCAAACTCTTCAGCTGGAGCCTCTGCATGCTGTTTATAATGGATGAATACCTCACCTTGTGATTGTGTGGGGTGTTTTGTGTCATAGTGTGTGTGAGATTGCATTACTGAATCTGCAGAGCTACAGTGTACTTGAGATTGTCCATTTATTGTTTGCAGTTTGTCAGAGAGGTCCTTCGGATGTTTAGCTGTAACCCAGTCAGTCATATATTCATATGTCGACTGAGAAGTTGGCAAATGACTGGAATGCTCTTCAGATGTCTGAGTATCTCCTCTCTTGCCACCGAGTATGCCAGAATTGCATTTTGAAGATGTGCAGTCAACTTCAACAGGATAAGCTTCTTCAGTGGACTTGCTCTTCTCTTGGTCAGAAGAAAGCCTTGGCGATGTAGCTATAAGCATTGTGATGTACACAGAGAAAGGTTTTCAGTGGTTGATGGTCTCAAAACTTCTTCTCATAACAGAATTTTACATCAGTGTGGGTTAGCATGGAGTTATGGGATAATCCATTGCAAAGACAAACAAGAAGGTCGACCAGGTTTGGTCTGAGATTGAGCTCCTATAATTCCCCCTTCAACTGCCTCCTTTTATTGTTGTACTGCCAGTGTGTGCACTAACACCTTAAAACACCTAAAGTACATTAATTTTCTTGTCTTTGAGATCGTTGTCATTGCAACGGGTAAAGGTTCAGGGCAGCAATGTGAATGAGAGGGTCTGGTGATGAATAAGACATAAGATGGACTGAAAGAGTTGTAAGCTGCTTGTTACAAGCAAAGATGGCTGTTATAATGAAGAATGAATTGACAAACACAACATATATATTAGTATGAGGAGCAGCAACTCCCTACGTATCACCCACATGTTTGATTAAGAGCCAAAGCTGCAGAAAATGACATGAGACCAGGGATGACAGTGTGACAAAAAGCAAATTTCGAAAAGAAATAAAAGATGCTTCAGATGATGGAGCTAACAATAAAATACACCACTGTTGTTAGTGGCATTTATGTGTTGGGTTAAAATGGATAACTGATGTTCAAATATACTAAATCACCTTTGACATCCACAAGGTATAGGGCAGATGAATCAGCTATCTCACCAATCTCATCACGATTGTGATACTGCTCTGCTGTTTGGACAAAGCCAAAGAAAAAACAATAAGGTGGTTGATAATGTCACATATGTATCTAAATGTTTGATTCTTAATTTTGCAGGTACATTGTGGAACACCACCTTTCATGTCCACATCTAACTGTGCATCACCAGATGTTTCAAAGCCAAACTGCTCATCACCAGACATGTCATTTGACTGGAGGGGCAAGGCTTGGCTGCTGTTCTGTGATTCACAGTCCCTTTTTGGATAGATCTGGGTTCCATCTTTGTACCAACATGCTTTGGCAATGGGATCTGAAATCTCAAATTGCTGAACAATTGGGCAGTACACTTCAGCAGACTTTGTCTTCTTAACGTCAGGACAAAGCAGATATGATGGAGGTGGCACTGCAGAAACTATTGGGGGAATAATTTCATTTCATCATCCTAGATTTTAGAAAATGTGCTTAAAAGATATTCTCTCACAGATAGCAGCTGTGCATTGTAACAAGAAGACAAACTGAAAGCTACTTTAAAAGTTAGTCATAACTAACACAGAAAACAAATTTACTTAAGAAATCACCTTGATTTTTTACTATCAACTGGGCAACATCATCTGCTGTTGCACAATAGTATGCTCCTGAGTTTGAAGGATGAGTTGGTTCAATAACAAGGGTCTTCTTGATGCCTTCCATTTCAAAATCAGGCTCTCTATTAGAATCAGGTTCTTTATCCATTGGCTGTGACACCTGGACACCAGGGTCTGAGCTTTTGCATATTGGTTCAGTGAGACAGGTTGCTTCCAGTGACTCCACAATGTCCGGTGAGGATGACAACGTTGGAGCTAAAGATGATGATTCATATTATAATTATATAACAGTGCATATTTAGACTCTAATTAAGAAAGGGGTTATAGGTTCAGTTTCCCCAAATGGGGGGACTAATCTGTTATATCTCAGACCACACTGATGGAGAAGAATTCAAATCCAATCCAATTTTCATTTTGTCAGATTAGATTAAGATTAAGAAGATTAAGTTTACCAAACAGTAACAGTTTCACCTTTACTAAAACACCATCTGAACACAGAGAAATATGCATATTGTAAATGTTAGTTGCATGTAGTCTCCAGAAAGCTCTAGGATTTGCTCCAAAAAAGTAAATAAAAATCACCTTTTATATCCACAGTGAAGTGGATAGTGTCATCAGAGGTTTCACAGCTGTATAGCCCTGAGTGCAAGAGCTCAGCAGATGGAATAATGAGTCTTCGCAACATGCCAATACTCTGTATATCCCAACCATTCTGAGGGAGAAGCTTTACACCATCTTTATACCAGCAGACTGGTACAGTGAAGTCTGCAACTTCACATTCCAGCTCCAAAGCTTTGCCCGCTTCAAGTGACTTGGTTCTCTCAATGTCAAAGACAGTCGAGTGCATCACTGGTATAGCTAGCATTGGGAATTCAGGACAGCTAAATAAAATCAGGACTATGGTAATGGATATCATCCAATAATGTAATTGCTGAACAGAAGATGAAAAGGGGCTTTGGAGACTTTCAATGCACAGAGCCACAGCAGTCACAAACATGTTCAAAACTATCAATAGTTTTTAGGATTATTTTCATAAAACAGTCCATCATTTCACATACAGTAGAAGCAGGGATTGTTAGTTGCATTTAGAAAGAGGAGGTGGGGTTACACTATAAATGCACATGATAAAAATGATAAAGTCACCTTTTATCTCCACTTGAAACTCGACAGTATCATCCTCTGTGCTGCATCTGTACACACCAGAGTGGCACAGCTCTGCAGACTGAACAACTAATATCCTTATGTTTCCCTCTGAGTGGATTTCTAACGTAGAGTTTGAAACAAGCTGCATTTCATCCTTGTACCAGCAAACCTGGGCCTCGGGATCCGATACCACACACTGGAGTATAATAGGGCAGCCTGCTTCAATCGATCTGGTCCTCAATTCTTCAGGAATTGTTGAGAACTTCAGAGGTGGAGCTATAGATATGTTTAGGTCAAATTAACCTTATGCTGGCCATTTAGCTTATGCAACATAATCACTTTACAGACAACAAGTTGCTAACATGTTGTAATGGCGTGAAAAAAAAAAACACACACAAGCGATAAAAAATGCAACAAGTAATATACAAGATTTTGATAAGAGTTAGTTGCTTTGCCGGGGATGAGCTTGTTAATGGTTCATATCAGTTAAGGTAAAATAAATCACCTTTAATGTCCACATTGAATGTGATGGTGTCACCCTTTGTCTTGCAGCAGTATAACCCAGAGTGGAGAAATTCTGCTGAATGGACAATCAGTTTTCTCACCAAGCCATCAGTTAGAATATCCACTCCATTTTGTGGATGGAGCTTTGATCCATCTTTGTACCAGTGAACCTGGGCAGAGGGATCTGATAGCTCACATTGCAAAACAATGGGGCTGCCTTTTTGGATGGTTTTGTTCCTCTCAGCATCTGGAATTGCTGAAAACCTCACAAATGGGGCTATGGATATTTAGATATTGATCATTAAACTGCAAGAATTATAGATTCATGGTCATTGATTTAAAGAGGACTAAGTGTATTTTTTTTAAAAATAAGGATATAAGAGATATCATTAAATGTGGCAATCAAGAGGGTTAGTCTCTGTGAAAGACAACAACATGATAAGAAACTCACTCCACTCACCCTCAACTTCCACATTGAATCTGATGACATCATCAATTGCGTCACAGCAATACACTCCTGAATGGGACAACTCTGCTGATTGGATGACAATTCTTCTCATGGTGCCTTCTGATTGTATATGAAGACCCTCCATCGTTTGTAATTCCACTCCATTCTTGTACCAGTGCACTCGAGCTGTAGGGTCTGACAGCTCACAATAGAGGACAATGGGGTTTCCAACTTCTACAAATTTGTTTCGATCCATTTCTGACATTGGTGAAAACTTGACAAGAGGAGCTGTATAACAAAACAACGAGACACGTCTTGCTAGTAAGGACAGTGAATGGAAGGGATAGCGATATATTGCATTATGTCTTACATTGCTGGTACATTTTTCTTTACATTTGTCTAATTTAATTAGCAGTAAAACAAAACAAAGGACAGATTTAAGTGGGCTATGAGCGACCCATACCTTGAATATACAGTGCTGCAGAATCACGGATGCCATAGGCAATAAAAGTAATCTCAGCTCCATTGTCTGTATCACGTACACCTCGAATGCGAAGAGACTGGTGCGTTCGTGACCGCCGCATGGAAAAACGTTCTTCCTCCTGAAGCTGGTTGCCATTTAAGAACCATGTACCGATAACTGAGGCAGAGAGCTCAATAGAGAATAGGGCATCTTGCCCCTCTGGTACCAGGGCATCCTGTAAAGGAGCTTGTATTCTGGCCACTGGAACTGTAAAATAACATCAGTTTGTAAAAGCAGTAGTCTTAGCCATGCTGTTTTAAATAGCAGAGACCAAAGCACAATTGTTTTAGTGTAACTGAACGTACCCAAGTGAACAGCTCTAGGGAACTCAACATTGTTGCTCTTTCCATATTTGTTTACGCTGCAAATTCGGAATCGATAATCTGCTTCACACGGTACACTGTCGCCAAGGATCTCGACAGAGGTTGCAGAATCAGTGGTCAGGCACTGTAGCCACTCCTGTGAGCCAGTGCCCACTTCCTGTCGTTCAAGCACATATCCAGAAGGAGGGTTTTTGCGTGAGTCCTGAGCAGGAATCCATGACAAAAGAGCAGCATTAGCACGCTCTGTGTTGATCTGCACACCCACTGGACAACTGGGAGGACAATGTTTGGCCGCTGAAACAAGAGAAATCCATTTGCATTGGAAAAAGGCATATATGTTAAATGATTCCAAAAGCTAATACATGTCAGGCAACATTATTTTATTATTTAATTAATTTTTTAATTTAATTTTTTTTTTTTGGGGGGGGGATTCTGTGATGTAGAGATGCTAGACCATACCTTTTACTCTTAACTGAGAGGAAGTCTTTGATCTGCCAACAAGAAAAGTGACAAGGCCAGAATCTTGAGGCATCGTGTTGACAAAAACAAGGATGTGAGTTCGACCAAAGGACTTAATGATGGTTTGATGGGTTTCACGTAGCTCTACTGCATCTTTGTACCAATGGATGTCCATCTCTTCTTTTTCCACTTCAACACAAAAGGCAGCATTTTCGCCTTCTAAGACATCTACTTTTCTTGGGAGCTTCCGCAAAATTGTACCTGCAAGGAAACACTTCAGTGATTTCTTAGCAACGATGTCAATTAGATAACCAGAATGTTGGTTAACTACTCCAGCAAATCAGTGATCTCTTTTGTCAAAGTCCAATGTTTGGTAGAATCTACCAACTCCTCTCTGTAGCTTTTGTGGCTTTTATGGCTTTTATGATTATGTTTCATTTTTTTGTCCCCTGAAGTCAATAGTCATAATTGCTTCAGATGCTACAGGGCTTTCATTCTTCGGGGTACTCATATTTTGTTTTGAATATTTGAACAGTTTTTTAAAAATTTTTTTTTACTTTCCTCACAATACAGTTTAATAATCTATTAGTACTAGTGGACAAAAAAATGCAACATTATTGCTTTTCCAATTGAATGGAAAGGACATAAAAGTTAATCTTGCACAGTGTGCACAAACATTTGTTGTTGTTATTATGCATACTGTATTCTCAATAATAATTTTCACAGTATAATTTTGCAGGCTGGAATAACTGTTTGCCAGGTTGCCTTGGGTTTAGCAATTTATGCTGAAGTTGTTGTTCTGTGATCCAGGTTTACCTCTTACAGCAACTTCTGCAATGCTTCTTCCCCCATCAGGCATCTCGCAGAGATAAATCCCATCATCATCCACTCCAATGTCACGGATAGTTAGTCGCCTTTTTGTTCCCCACTCCTCCATTCCATATTTGGCCCCTGGCTGCAGTCGTCTATCCTCTAGATACCATGTGATGGGAACAGAGTCCTCTGGAACTTCACACTCAAGAACAGCCAAATCTCGTTCCCAGACTTCTAGATCAATGAGAGGCTGCTTGAACCGCACAGGCGGCTCTGGGACCAGGAAGGAGAAGAACACCAGTTTGACCTTTTTCTCTCAAATTATATTAGTGTGATTTCATCAGTATAAATGTTTCACAGAAGTCAACCCTAAAAACTCACTCATACCACATCTTTTCATTTTTGTGCTAATGTCCATTTAAACACACAGACAACTAATGAAACATATTCACTGTCTTCCAGTTAAATTACCATTACTTATTTTCTAGCCACGCTTGACCATTAGTCCCATAACAGTGTTTATATCTTTGACTGATAGTTCATTACTTTGCTATAAGTTTGGACTTCCCGGGACCATGTTAGAAATAAGTTGCCCTTGCCAAAGATTTCAATCACGCGGACACTTCCGAGACTTTTTACATGCTAATTGATTTTGAAGACATCACACTGACATCGGCCTCTACCTCAAAATTCTGAACTTTGTCTGAACTTTTGTTAGATATTTGATGTGTCACATTTCAGATCATTAATACATTCAATGAATCCTCTAGTGAATCCCAGGATTGAATACCATTTAACTGCTTTAATGGAGCTGATGTTAAATGTTTTGATTACAAATTATTGGCAGTGCAGTAGCCTGCTGTCATGTCATTTTATGAAATTAACTGGTTTATTAAATCTTATTCTTATAAATGTCTTATAATTGACATTGGTTGTTGTGTTAAATATGTGGAAAATAAGGGCTTGAAAAAGAAGCTTTTTCAAATAATAATGCAAACATCGATTGAGTGGACATCGCCTCCTGTTGCTGCTGAAATTACTGTTAAGACTGGGCTGGCAGTGTCATGTGTTTGTTAGGTTTTCATATTATGAAGCTTATTATTTTTCATCCTGTTTATTTTTGGGAATATGACTTTACTGCCATGCACATTTACATTTTAATAATACCGTGACTCTCTGGCTCTACCCCAATAAATGATCTCAGCGGTCTCACTGACATCATCGTGGCATCAGATGGATAGTAATCTAATCTAAGAATACATGCAAACCCTCCACCAATCCTTTACTCACTGAAAAGAAATCCAGCTAGAACAGTGTGTGCGTTATTCTTCAAACTGTGTCTTAATTTCTTCTCATTTTGTAAAACGAAAACTCTGATCTTGACTTACCCTTTACAGAGAGGTGTACAGCACTGAGGGTTTGTCCTGCTGTATTTGATGCGGCGCAGACATATACTCCATTATCCTTCTGCTTACAATATAGAACTTTAAGTGTGAAGTATCCTTCTCTGTCCTCATATAACAAATAACGCCTTCCAGACAGAATCAGCCGGCCATCTTTCCTCCAAATTATTTCTGGTTTGGGTTTACCAGTCACAAAGCATCGGAATTTGGCATGTTTGCCCTCTGTCACTGCAAACATTTTTACTTTAGTTGACTTTGTGATGGTGTCCTCTTTTAGTCGGTTTAGCACTTGCCTACCACTCCTCTGTTTTCCCTGGTGGGCTTTCCAGTGGCCATTTGTGTAGCCATTACGATTTCCTTCTTCTTCATGCCCTGGGCCTGCATCGACAAGCAACACAGCTCCAGCCAGTGCCTCCCCAAATTCATTCCTGGCTTTACATGTATAAACACCACCATCTGGTGCACGAGTCTTAAAGATCTTGAGCTGGAACCATCCGCCATCCTGGTAGCCCACATTGAAATGAGTGCTTTCAAATATTTCATTGAGTTTCCTGCCATCCTTTTCCCAAACAACCTCTGGTCGTGGGTTACCCCAGAGCTTACAAGAGAAGACAGCGTCTTCTCCACGACCAACTCGAGTGGAGAGTGGCTTGATGAGAAATCGTGGCTTATTTTCCTCTCGTAGCTCCATCTCTTGTGCCTCACCTTCCACCTTTAGGGTGGCTGCTGCATATGTTTCGCCAATGCTGTTCTTTGCTTTGCATATGTACTGGCCACTATCTTCTGTGTTAACAGCTGAAATGATAAGATTGTAAACATTTCCATCCTCAAAGACCCTATATCGTCCTTGTGGGTCAATCTTTTCATTGTTTCGCTCCCAGATTACTTCCGGCCTTGGATCACCACCAATTTGACACTTCAAGACCGCGTCAGTTCCACTTTGTACCACCACAGGTCTTGGATAGGCCAGGAAACGTGGTGCACCACCAAACACATCCATTTTTTCTTCTTTATAAGCTTCACTTTACCACAAGCAGCCAAGGAGAACAATAATTATTCACAGGGACAAGATGGTTCAACGACTGCACCACAAAATTCTAAAAGTGAAAATAAGAGATGAATTATGTTGATATCAAAGTCTTTGGGATAACATATACACTCACTTAGCATTTTATTAGCTACACCAAGTTAACATAATGTCTATTGTTACACTCCTGCAATGAAACTTATCTTCATTCAGGTTATAAATGAAGGTTTAAGTAGTTTACCGTATGTTCATTTTGAAAGATTTAATTTGTGGTGTTGTTAAATTTTACTGTTTCTATTATTTTGTTAATCTTGTTTATATCGATGCCAGGCTAAGCCACAAAGCAACCACTGTGTGCAGTGCTATATAGTTCAGAAGCAGCATAAACACACCCTCTAAATAAATAATTACAGTAATTAATAATTAATCTAAATAATTACAGTTAAATCAATACCTCTTGAAAACAATTTGAACAAAAAAAAAAAATGAAGATTATCACCTTAATGAAAGAGCTGATAATGTTTCAGAGGATTTAGTGCAAACTTGTTGGCAAAGACATTTAACTTTTATATTAATGTGAACAAAAGTATAATTTTAATATTCTTTTATCAAGGGAATTAACCCATAAAGGTTTTTCATTGAAAACCTTAACCTCTGCCCTCTTTTATATGCACGTTTCTGCATGAAAGGATGTTGTGGTTAAAAGGGCTAATTGAAAACACAGGGTAGCTGGGAGAGGGGAAGAGCCTAGTCTTGTTGCAAAAGTAGCCACACAGCTAGCCAGTACAGCTGGTGCTGTATTTCAATGGGAAAGAGCTTAATATAGAACACCCTAAATAAAGACGTGTGAGGGAGTATGTGTCAGGTATCACAAAGACAACTCTGAAAACACGCATGCTCAAAAAAACACCGGCCGAAATCATAGTCTGATCGCCCAAGAGAACTAGCAGTCAAAATATACTAAGCCTTGATCACACCCTTTGTTGGCAGCTCTATTTGGAAAATCTTTTTTAAATGCCACAGTTAAAATTATTGTTCTGCCATTTTCACACCTGTCACACGATCCTAGAAATTTTGTTCATCCTAAGGTTTGTAATTGTCTCTCCCACATTGAAAAGTATACCCTTTTGACCAGTTGTGTAATTTTATCAATTGCCTAAAAATTTTTCTTGAGGCTTTTCTGAATTTGATAGAATATGTTTATCAGTGGTCTACAATGATTTGGGGGATAATCTTAGGCAGTGCCTTTTTAAATCTAGTTGTCATAATAGTATCACACAGCATTTTTTAAAGTGTACATTTAATGAATCGTTTAATTTAAAAACATAATTAAACATAGATTTTATAAAAACATTGATAAAACCCAACTGTGGGAGACACATGTCAAATAATAATAATAATAACAATATCAATAATATTAAGGCCCACTATCCTTAAACATTGAAAAAATTTATGTTTCAGGTAATACAGAATGTTTGCCTAGCACTAACACAAAAAATGTACTGAATGACTGTATTATTTGATACAAAATATTTGATAAATACACTTTCATCATCATTGAATATTTTAATTTCAAAATGTTTTTAAAACAGTTTGGTCATTGCATTGAAGTTGCTGTCATTATTCCCTTAGGAGGTTTAAAGAGGGGAGCTTAACCCCGGTGTTTACTTGACTGATTTAATTGGAATGGCCTCTGCCCCTTGTGAAGCTGTGCCGTGTATCCCTCACATGACCTACCTCCCTTCAGTCGCCAGGAACGACCGTCAACATACATTCCGCACTCGCAATTTCGCTTTGCGTTAAGAATCAGTGCCCCGGTGTCCTGAAGACTGAGTAATGTCCCTGGTTGACTTCTGATTCAGACACATGCTCTCCTTAAAGGTCCCAAGTTCCACATTTTTGTAGAAATATATCCCGTAGGAGGCAGTGAAAACAGTATCCACACCAGTGTCCAATTTACCAACTTAAGAGTGGTCCCCCAATCTCTGTGTCATTCAGGCCTTGCACACCCCACGTGTCATTGTTCGTGGAATACCATTAAATGCTTTTGCAGCTGCTGCTGTCCCCTAAAAATACTGGCTGCCTTGATGACAGCAGTGAAGATAAGTCAGGAACTTCCATTCACTTGCCAGCAGGTCCTAAAGATAGTTCAGGTGGTCTGTGCAGTGCTGTGCTTTGCAATAAAATATAGAGAAAGGCAAATGTATAGTCTCAAAAGATGTTAACTTGTGTGAAAGTTTAATTGTATGATGCAAGCTGGTACTTATTAACATATTCCAAATATAAAAAAACAACCACCTTAATATAATAAATAACAAGCTAATGTTTTGTTCTTAGTAAACATCCTGAATCTCAGTAGATCTATGTTCAAATTCTTTGTTGTGGTAGTTGTGTTGTTGTGGTGGTATCTTTAATTGAGTGAAACCAGTTTTTTAAATAAAAAAAATACATTATCTATTCAACTGCCACCAACTTTCCTAGAACAATGTATATAGTAAGTGAATAAAACATAATAAACATAAAATAAAAAGGCATCTTTAAAATCTTTAAAATGTTTTTCTGAACAGAAAAGTCTTTTTTCTGTGGTGCCCTCAGGTTCTCAGGCAGAGCGTTCCAGAGCCGTGGAGCAGCTGCTGAGAAGGCTACGTCCCCCATTGTGTGGAGTTTGGATCTGGAGGGGTAGAGGTGATAAGTGTTCGTGGAATGAAGGTGTCTAGTTGTAGATTGCAATGTGAGGAGTTCCTTAAGATACTGTGGGGCATTTTCGTGGATGCACTGGTGGGTAAGTAGACAGACTTTGTAATCAATGCGAAGGTGGATGGGGAGCCAGTGGTCTTAATGTCCTCCAGGCAGCAGGTGAGAGTTAACAGAAGTGTCGGTGAGTTCGGGCTCAGTCTCACGTAGAGTTGAGTATCATCAGCATAGCAGTGGAAGGAGGGTCCAGAGTCAACGTTGAGGACTACAGCTATATCCCTACAGGGGTCGCCACAGCGGAATGTGTTTCGCACGTCGATTTGGTTTGACTTTTTGCCCTTCCCACCATCAAACATGATGGATGCACCAAGTTAGCCCTTGGTGGCTGGGTGGGGCCACGCCTGCAGGGGTGGGATTCGATCTCGCAGCTTCTGCATCCGAACCCAATGCTCTACCCATTGAGCCACCAGGACCCCCTATTTTATTAAGAATGAGAGCCACCATGCGCTTTTAAATTAGATCCTCTCCTTGTGTTAATCAGTCAATCTTTAATGCTTCTGAATGTCACAAACTGAAAGTTTGAAAAATTGTAGAGATTTGGAAAAGGTCTGGAGTCAATTCTTTTGTAATGTATGAGGCTTGTGGCACAAGGCTACATTCTCTGGTACTAGTATAATACACATTAATATGTATAGTGGTTGAAGTCCTTGTCAATCAATATGCTTCCAAATTGGAGAATGTTGTGTTTTTGTTAATCATCTCAGTCGCTACTATCCAGGCCATCTGGTTTTAGTCATGACTAAGGGTCTTCAACGCAAACTTGCTCTTTAAATTTTTTGCATGTTGAACTAGGACAGCAGTGTTTTGACACCTACATGTCACATGTTAAAATAACTGTAGTGAGAGTTGAAATAAAACCCAACGACAGATCTGTTCTATGTGCATTCATTTTCTTGTGATGAAAGGCCAGCAGTCATACAGTGTGTCTGTCCAGTCTGCAAAGTGAAGAGTCTTTATACACTTATACAACCTTCAACACGTTTGCCCTGAAAAGGAAACTGCGAAGTGTACTTAAAAAGATCAGACAGATTTATGACAAACAGGCACAAATCATTTTGCAGAGTAAACAGGAACATGATGTTTAACATAGTATATAAATGGAATGTTTATTTATGATGACCAGCAATTTTCTAAATTCCTAACTCAAGGTTTGCGAGTTCTTATATCAATATTTTGCCATTACAAATACTTGATGCTCCGGATCTTTAGTTGCAGTAAAGTACATGATTCAACATTCAAGATACAAGATTCAAAAAACTATATTGATCCCATAGGGAAATTTTGATGTTACAGCTGAAAGGTAGAAAAAGAAAAGGAAAACATTTCCACCAAAGCAAGACCATAAACAAGCACAAGTACAAACTACTTATCAATAAGTAAGAAAGGATTGTCCAGGTTTGAGAGGAGTTTGGACAATGGTCTTCTCTCAGCCACAACTTGCAGAGGGTCCAGCTTCTCCCTCAGAACAGAACCAGCCCTCCTTATTAGTTTGGCCAGTTACTAGCTGCCACCTTCATATTACTGCCCCAGCAAACCACAGCTGGCTACCACAGACTCATATAACTGAAGGGTCTTAGTCTCATTAGAAACATGTGCAATTTATGCTGTGGAGTTTATGTGCTTTTACTAGTGGCTGCTTTGAAATACAAATCCATTTCTTACACAAATTTACAGATTTAAACAAATATCATCAGCTGCGTTTGAGCTATTTCCAGTAACTCAGTGAAAATAAATTCAAATGTGACCAAGATCCTAAAAGAAATTGTATCAATTTCTATTATGGGATAGTTAGCGTTAGTACAACAGCTGTTTATTATGTCACCTCTTATTGGTATAAGATGTTTTAGTTCTTTTGACTGTGTCATTAATAATAATGCTAAACTTTGTAAATAACTCAGTTTTGATTATGACTCATATATATATGCATTTGTCATGTGTGTGAATGATCTACTATCAGCAGTTGATGCTGTCTAACCTGACTTTTTTCTGCATCCAGGAGCCAATAGGCAGTATTTGATTATGTCCCTTGTGATAATGAGAAGACTGGACAGCACGTGGGCCCGGGGTTTTTCAGTCTGTGGTTGTGAAACCTGGCCTCAGCGTGAGCTGCAGTGTCTTTTCAGCTGTTGAATGGCTCCACAGTCTTTTAGTCCCTCCTCCCTGATTTCAGCTGTTCGATGTAATTTGATATAACCCCGACCTCTGTTATGGAATGCTTTGTGCCTACGTCTAAGTCACAACTTAGAGGCTTGTTATGTTGTTAGAACTCAGGTTTCCTAACACCCCCCCCCCAAAAAAAAACAGATGGAGAAAAACAATGTTTTTAATAATAATTCAGATTCAGGATTCAAGGATTTTATACTGTTGTTGTTGAATTACCGCATTCAAGTGTTAAGGTAAAACCTTAACGCATATTTTAAAAACTAAAGTTAAGATTTGTTATTATTTATTATTTATTATTAAACAGCTGCAGTTCTTCTAAGCACTACACATAAGAAAGAGGGTGATTCAACACCACATGGGGATGGATGAGAATACACTGAATGAAAAACAAATAATTAAAAGAATACAATAATTCTTTCTTTTCTTTTGGGCTGTTCCCTTTCAGGGTTCACAGCGAATCATGTGCCTCCATCTAACCCTGTCCTCTGCATCCTCTTCTCTCACACCAACTAACTTCATGTCCTCCCTCACTACATCCATAAATCTCCTCTTTGGTCTTCCTCTAGACCTCCTGCCTGGCAGCTCCAACCTCAGCATCCTTCTACCGATATATTCACAGTTTCTCCTCTGAACATGTCCAAAACACCTCAATCTGGCCTCTCTTGACTTTATCTCCAACACATCTAACATGAGCTGTCCCTCTGATGTCATCATTCCTGATCCTGTCCATCCTCGTCACTCCCAAAGAGAACCTCAGCATCTTAAGCTCTGCTACCTCCAGCTCTGCCTCCTGTCTTTTCTTCAGTGCCACTGTCTCTAAGCCGAACAACATCGCTGGTCTCACCACTGTCTTGAACACCTTTCCTTTCATTCTCGCTGATACTCTTTTATCACACAACACACCTGACACTTTTCTCCACCTGTTCCAACCTGCCTGCACTCGCCTCTTCACCTCTTTTCCACACTCTCTGTTGCTCTGAACCGTTGACTCTAAGTACTTAAAGTCCTGCACCTTCTTCACCTCTGCCCCCTGTAACCTCACCGTTCCACCTGGGTCCCTCTCATTCACACACATGTATTCTGTCTTACTGCGGCTAAGCTTCATTCCTCTGTTTTCCAGAGCAGACCTCCATCTCTCTAGATTTGCCTCCACCTGCTCCCTGCTCTCACCAAAAATCACAATGTCATCTGCAAACGTCATAGTCCATGGAGATTCCTGTCTAACCTCATCTGTCAGTCTGTCCATCACCAGAGCAAACAAGAAGGGGCTCAGAGCCGATCCTTGATGCAGACCCACCTCCACTTTCCTCATACAATACCACAGCTCCTCTCTAAATCTACGAAGACACAATGCAACTCCCTATGACCCTCTCTGTACTTCTCCATCAGCATCCTCAAAGCAAATACTGCATCTGTTGTTCTCTTTCTAGGCATGAAACCATATTGCTGCTCACAAATGTTCACCTCTGCCCTTAGCCCAGCCTCCACTACTTTTTCCTACAACTTCATTTTTTGGCTCATCAGCTTTATTCCTCAGTAGTTGAAACTCTACTGCCACCTCTCCTAGACACTTCCATACCTCCACAGGTTTGTCATCAGGACCAACTGCCTTTCCATTCTTTATCCTCTTCAGTGTCCTCCTCATTTCACTCTTACTAATCTTTGCTACTTCCTGCTCCACACCAGTCACCTCTTCTACTCTTCGTACCCTTTAATTTTCCTCGTTCATCAACTCTTCAAAGTTCTCCATCCATATTTTCATCACATTCCTGGTACCTATCAATACATTTCCATCCTTATCTTTAATCCCACTAACCTGCTGCACATCCTTCCCATCTCTATCTCTTTGTCTCACCAACCTGTACAAATCCATGTCTCCCTCTTTAGTGTCCAACCTAGCATACAAGTCCTCATATGCTCTTTGTTTAGCCTTTGCCACCTCTACCTTCACCTTACGCTGCATCTCCTTGTACTCCTGTCTACTCTCTTCAGTCCTCTCAGTGTCCCACTTCTTCTTAGCTAACATCTTTCTCTGTATACACTTCTGAACCTCCACCACAACACATTCCACCACAAGTCTCCTTGTCCACTTTCCTCTTTCTAGATGACACACCGAGTACCCTCCTACCTGTCTCCCTAATTACATTAGCTGTAGTTGTCCAGTCATCTGGAAGCACCTAATGACCACCCAGAGCCTGTCTAAACTCTCTGAAAACTACACATCACAAAAACTACACAACTACCACATCTGCACAAGATGTGGTAACCTGAGTGCTCCTACCTGCGCTCTTATATGTGACCCTATATTTCGGCCTCTTCTGGAAGAAAGTGTTCACTACAGCCCTTTCCATCCTCTTTGCAAATCTACTACCACCAGTCTGCACCAATCACCACTCTCACCACTGTGGATTTTCTCCATCACTTCATCTAACTCACTCCAGAATTTATCCTTCTCTTCTAACTGCCATTCTACCTGTGGGGCATAACCACTAACAACGGTTGTTGTTAACCAAGGCGGTTAACAACACGTTATACGTTCAAAAGACATCATTAGTAAGTTAAATATAAATAGTTTTTTTTTAACTGTAATTCCACCTGCAATACAAAAAATGTAAAATGATAAGTAAAGTTCAGTTTTCTTTATTAAGCTTAAGGATGCACATTACAGTATACTGTTTGAGGTAGGAGTTTTACTCTGTTGTCTGTACGGCTACACAGCAACATAGCAACAGACAATTTTGCCTTTTTTTCCCCCCTGCATTGGAATGTGAGCAAAGTAGACATGTTCAGACAGTAGCCCAGAGTCTTACAGATAAAGCAACTAACATTCATCAGAGTCTAATATATAGTGCCAGGACTGAACCCAGTTCCTCCTCCTGTGATAACAAATATGCTTAAATAAACCAGAGAACAAATTCTAGTACTATTTGGATAATATACAACCTGATATAGTTAATGTATTTGGCACATTACTACATGTATTTGTGTATTCTAAATATACTACATTTTAATACTTTGCCAAGAATCATTCACATTTTGAAAAAAGAAAAGGAACAAAAAGAAACACATACATGTCTTGGAATCAGATACAACCAACAGTGTACACTCTATGGCACAGCAGTGTACTATTGAATTGGACCAGAGTCAAATGTCACTTCTACAGGCAGGGCTGTTTTTAGGCAGTTACCTATGGCACCACCAGCTGGACAGGTCACAAAACAAGGAAAAAACATTGTGGATTTGCTTCTGATCTATCTTTCAACATCTGTGACTCACACCCCTTGCACCTTTAAAAATCTGCTGCAAACATACATATACAATAGGCTGTGACCCATTTGAGTATAAATTATAATTGGGTTACTGATAGTCAGCTCAAGTCATTTAAACTGTGAGCCAGGAGTTTAGCAAACCGAAGGATGATTAACAATTAGCCTACTGTGATTTTAAAAAGTATGTCAATGATGTAAAAAGGCAGCAAATCTAAGTATTTACTACTGGAAAGACATTTACGCTACTGTGTTTACACTGACATCCTCTTTATTTGTGTGCGCAAATTAATTTGGAAAAAAGTAATTTGGAAAATTCTGATTAGAAAATCTATGTATATTTCATAGATGTTTATATTAATTACACCTCATAAGCTCATAAGCACAAAAATAAGATGTGTTGTAGAGGCATAGAACACTAACAGCAGTCAACAGCAATTAAAACAAAAAGACATGAAAAAAGGTGTAGTCCAAATATTATTGTAATAAAATATTCTAATGAAAGACCCCAACCCCTTGGGGGCGCCAGAGGATGCCTCGCCTAGGGATCCTAAATGTAAAGAAACGTTCCTGTCTGCAGGTCTTGAAAAGAAAACCCACTTCATCATCTGGTGGTCATCTGGTGTAGGTGCAACTCAAGGTAAATGCTAAGAGTACATATATGTGATTATTATATGTGATTATTTAATTATCAGAACAGTGGGTCAATATGTAAGTGGGACTAAACCATCACTTTTTGAACTTGAAGGTTTTAAGCAAGTTGTTTGTAAGATTATTGTTTCCAGCAATGATAATGCAAATGTTATTTTTTTTACACCTAAAGAGGCACAATATGTATTTAGTTTTACACTGCTCAAAAACCTTCATCTTTAAGTAGGTCTCACCTTCCTTTTACCTCTGTGCAAGATAAACCAAAGTAAATAAGCCTTCACTGAAAGTACATGTGGTCATTCTCCAGTCAAGTCCATACTTGTGAGCCCATTACAGATTGAGAGTTAGTGACAATGGAAGCTTTGTGTGAATGGCAGAGAATGATTCTCGGGGCAAAGGTTTTTCACATAAGATAAACTGTTATTGCTCTATTGCTGTCTGTGCTCTGACAGTAGTAACAAAAATAAAACAAATAAATAAAATAAAAGTACGTATTATTTATTAACTTTATAACTTATATATATTTATATTTCCACAGTGGTGGGATGAACTATCAAACTCTGCCCAGTCAGCAGCCTCACTCCCAATATTAAAAAAACTGCTGAAAACAGAACTCTTCTGCAACTTTCTATGGACCTAAATTTTGCACAAAAAATAAAAATAAATTAATAACTCCCATTTGTTCTTTCTTTGACTTGAATTTAATGAAACGGAAACACTTGTTCTCATAGCACTTTAGTACTAAAGTTTTCTCCTTGGCTTCAATGTTTTGCTGTCTTATACCTCACTTCGTCTGCCAACTGACTAAACGTAAATGTAATAATGAATTAACACGAATTATGAACGTTATATAATTCGAAACGTCATGGAAGCTGTAGAAACTAATAAGGCACGTTATTATTATTACTGATCGAAGAAAGTACCTGTTCGTTGAGAAGCCGCGCGGCTGGTTCCCTTTAGGACCTGGCGGACGTCCGCGCAGTGAGCTCCAGCCGGTCTCCCTGCTCCCACTCCACCTCTTGTCTGTTTCCAGCGAGGAGCTGCGTCCCCATCAGCTGTTCCAGCAGCGTGCTGCAGCGGTGCTAAACTAAGGAGGCTGTGAAGACTTTTTCTTGCCACCGTCCATGTAGCTTTTCTGTTCGGCGTACGGCATAAAAGAGATGAAGATGAGGTATTTGTTGCATTTTGACTCCAACTTTTTGTAGCTTTCCCCCAAAGCGATAAAGTTGAGAATGTGACTGCTTGCTACCTCTGCAGGTGTTCGTGGCTGAAGCGCCTTGTCTGCTGCGTCCTTGTTCTTGTCAGCCCAGCGGCATCGCAATGGCCGGGTAAGATCAAATACTGAAACACAGAAAGAATGGATCTGGTTCTTACATTTGTAACGTTTTAGCCGCTTGGTTTTCTGTAAGTAGTGCAACTCTGCTGTGCGGGAATCGTAGTCGGTCAATCATGAAAATGTTTTAAGACTGGAAACAACCAAATCTGGGCTTAAACTGAAATGTGTCTTTTATGTTTAACACCAGTCTATGAGAATATAGGAGAGATGAGTGTAGAGAACCAGTTTGCTGAGCTATTCCGAGCAAGCGCGATTCAGGATGTTTTAACTTCAGGCTACTTTTTATGTCCCCAAGTCTTCACACTGAAGATAGAGAAAGTTGCTGCAATACATTACTATCAGTTATGATGCCAAACTGCTGCTGCATCATAAGCCCGATGTGTTCTCTCTTATTTGGCTTGGATGACCTTAGTCTACTGCTTGTTCTTTGCTCTCACCAACATTTGATGTACCACTAGGTGTCTGCTATATTACTGTGGTGAATTGTTAAAGATAATGTTTTATGTTTAGAAGGACAAAGTGGCTTTGGGACTGTTTATAGGTTTTTCCTCAAGTCCAAAGTCTACAGACCTTCTTACATTGTGCCTTTGTTTGTCCTGTGTCTTGAATAAAGTCTGGGGGTTAAAGTGGCTGCATCTCTCCTCTTCTGAGGGAGGCATCTCTTTTTCTTTTTTTTTCTTTTTGTCCTGTGTGACAACCTGCTAGCTCAGATGACAAAGGCAGAATTCTTAACATCTATCTTTTCCAGCCGTTATAATGTCAGTGCATTACAACAAGAGGAGAACACAATGGGCTGTTTCTTTTCACACATAGCGGTAATGTTGTTAAAGGCTACATGAGCCACTGAATGAAAGAACTCTTTTCTGTTCCTGAATAATTTATCTTTGAACCTCAACAGTATCCTACATTTAATTTTTTAAATGTTCAACAGGAGAAACGCGTAGCTGTCAGATGATAGGTACAGGAAACTGAGAGGATGTAGATTAATATTTGATTGACCCTGATCACTACTTTAGCTGCTCCATGGGTTTAGAGGGTGGAAGATGAAATTGAATAGACTTATTTCAAAATTTCATGTATTGTCCTATCTTTCCTTTTTTTTTTATCATACATTAAAAGACAGATTTTGTTAATATGGCCATTTCCCACATACGCACAGAATGCAACATAAAACATATTTTGGAACTAACTCTCAAACAGCACGACATTTTAACAGGAATGCTGTCCCGTCTGCGTGTGTCTAGCTTGAAAGTGACTGCCACTGTCTCAAGGAGCCAGCAACATGGTTGAATTAGGTCTGATTCATTCAACGTCCCTGCCTGGGTCAGGAATCCCTATTGTCATGTGATCTTTGACATGCACCCAGCGTGGCTGTGCCTGAAGGGAACAAGGCTAGTCCGAGGGGGAAGGGAAAGGCTGTAAGGGGACACCCCACTGTGCCATTTAATGGCTGAATTAGATGCCACATTAAAAATCACAGCTGGCTTGAGTTTCTCTGCCTTTCAGGGTAGCGACATGATGGCCAGAGGGTTAGGAAAGTAAAGATCAATTTAAAAGTGGTAAGATGGTATATGAATCAGGCTTAGAGATAGAAACATTTAAAGTTTTTATTCACTATACTGTATTAGTTACAGTAAGTTTGTAGGCTTTTTGATGGCCATGGCTTCTATTTAAAGTTATTTTGCTAGTACTATAAAAATGATTAATTGTGATAGTAGAGATGTATATCTGAAGAGAGGCTGCCTCCTCTGACAAACGTCTGTTGACATGTAAATACTGCATAAAAAAAACAGCCTTTGCAGAAAAACTGCCGCTTCACGTGTCCTGAAAGCGATAACCTAAACCTTTCTCTTTTTTTTTTTTATTTTTGTCCCCACACTGGCTGCAAAAGTTCATCTCACTCTTCAGTGATCGTTGATGTTCATCATCTACGATTGTTGTATGTATGTGTATGTATTCTTTACATATTTGCATTTTTCTGGTTTTCAGGGCACCACAAAATGTAATCCTCTACAGAATTTTAGTTTGCTGGTGTGGATATATGTTTTTTAAGTCTATATTGACCATAGTGTGTTTTTTTTTAGATGAAATCAGTTAAAGATTTTTATAGTTGGGTAAGGTCTTTTGCTGAGTTGTAAGTTGATACATTGTGGTGATCTTTACATTATGTGCTTCTTTTGTTCCTTGTGCTAACTAAATGCCCGTCCAATGCTCTTTTACATTTAGCAATAACAAAGGTAGCAAACAAATGGCAGCAGTTATATAAATTATGAAATTCTAAATTAAATGTCAATGTTTCTTAGCCAGTATTAAATTGGTGTCTTTGTTGTAAGTGGTTTTGACTCTCAAATGTACGAAGGAGCATTGCATACACCAAAGAAAAAATAATTGGAGACCTTCTCTCGTAATTACGAGATCGTAAATACCAGTTACAGAAATACCGATCTCGTATTTACGAGTTATGTTTCCCGTAATTATGAGACACAGGGGTTAGGGATCTCCTAAATATGAGAATGTCTTTAGTATCACAGTTGTTCTGTGATAGTTTTCAATACTTCCCAAACTAAAACAGAACTGTCGATAGATAGTTCATTGGACTTAAGCTTTTCAAAATGTCAACCAATAGGCAATCAGTTTCTCGTAATTACAAGATCCATTTCTCATAACGGATCTTGTAATCACGAGATAAGGTCTTATTTTTAATTTATTTTAATATGGTGATGCAATGTGAAATGAAGGAACCGACTGTGCAGAGATTCTGTTGACTCAGTGAACCTTGTGATGTCTTATCCGAACTTTTTCTAGTTAGTAAACCTACTTATTCATGATTGGCATCTCTGAAGCTCCATCAATCATTTTTGTGTCAACCACTGGCATTTAAATAGATCATTAAGCTCTAAAAGAAAGATGGTTTTTGTCTTTGGCTATTTGTTGTGATTGCCATTGAAAGCTTATGCATGTGTTAGGTTTTGGATGGGGTTGGGCATGTGGGTGGAGGTCATTAAAAATGTCAAGTGGTTGTCTGGAAAGCCCTCTCTGGCTCTCCCCTTTTTCTGCATTTTCAGAAAACTAGACACTGGGGACTTCTTTAATGCGTTTACAGCAATCAGCCACTCTGAACAGTCTGGGGCTACATATGCCTATACACATGAATGTGATACAGTGTGTGCACAAACTCAATATATAAAGGAAAAGAGCAAGTATTCGCTTAAAACCTATACTACTACCACTGCAAATCTTTCACTACAATAAAAGTACTCTACTAAAAACATCTACTATAAACAATACTGCTTTTAAGATATTGGGCCATATTAACAGTAATTAGTAAAAAAAAACAAAGTCAGTCACAGAAACATAATCAACATGCCCACTTGCTCTTTGTGAGTTCTCTGGACTATTCCCTGCATATTTCACTCATTGGCTTAATCATACATTGACAATGGACTTTGTACTACAGAGCTCTTAGAGTCCAGTTTCTTTAATATCCAGTCCAACTGCTTCTGACATTTGCATTCTCACATACAGCTCCTCTGGATAACATCTTTGTTCTAAGTGCCAGAAATCAGCATAAGAAACACTAGATTTGGTGTAGTTTACTTTATTGTAGATTCTATTCTTAAGAGAACTGTAGCGGTCACATGCTGCTTTGATTAGTTAATTCAAGCCATCTGGGGCCTGTAGTGAACGTGAAGAGTTGTTTATCTGCGCTGGACATTGAAAAACATGGCCCAGTTTGAGAATAACCAGTGTCACCACACACACTTTTTGAATTAAGGTGCATGTACACACCAGGGAATCATAGTGAATATAACTGCCTTGCAGTTAAATCATTTTACACTGATAATATAATATAAATAATATACTGAGAGACATTTCTTTTGCATTTTCTTCACTCTCGTGATTATGATATAATTCTCTTTAGCACATATCACAAATACATTGATTAACATGTAACCATGGGGTATGAACTTTACAAAACTTGAACCAGCTGCTTTTAGAATTATGCCCCAGTCCTAGAATAACCTTAACCCAGCAGCCACCTGATCACATTGAAGAAAAATACCAAACAGCTTGGTGTACTAATTTGATATGTATCAGTGTGACTAATGCAAACTGAGACTTTTCATTATCTGTGTTTTGTCGTAATTCTTTTGCTGAGATGTCTAAATCTAATCCAGTATTACACAGCACCCTTGAAATAAATCCTTTCATTCATGGGGATTATATTGTTCATTGTTGTTGTTGCAATTTTTCATTTGCTTTGGAAGAGAAAGTGAACGATGCAAAGAAAATGAGCAAAAAGAGAAAGGAAGGAGCCAACTCTTGTGTATCTCCCCAAAAAGACTCGTGGCTGACCTATTTCTCACAGTGAATATTATGAGAGAACTATCAGACAAAATAAAAACTACATAAAAGTCGACTGAAACGAGTTGTGGATTCGCAACATTGAGCAGATCGTTTTATTTTTTTTCTGGAAGCTTACTGAATGATGATGACATGAGATAGAACTCATTGTTGCCTAATGTTCTTTACATTGCCATGTGTAAAGAAATGAACTCTCAGGGTGTTGCTCAGTATTCGTTCCGTAGTTTTTATCCTCTGTCATCTTGCTGAAAGCTGTTATTTGTATTTTCATGTGCTCCCTCCACTCTGGGCCATCGTCTCATGCTGTCCTTGTTGTCAAAATGCTGGGTTGACAGCAACAAAATACAGAGGGACACTATAATAACTACTTATGTTCCAAGAGAAGAGGATTTGAATGGTCACTTGCTCTGTACACCCAACTATCCCCGGCACTAATGGCACACTGAGTGCCCTCTTACCTCTCAACACCTCTTTCCTGTTTGTGGTGAAACCCTCACTTATGTGCTTGTCTTTCCCAGATGTTAACCAGGTACCAGTTAGTGGAAGGTGTGAAGCTTTGTCCTGCAAATAACGCAACTTCAAAGTATATATTCATGTTGTGTTTATCTAGACTACTGGACAAAATTAATAGTAATTGCCATATATAATCAGATTATATAGATTTACTCCCTGACAATGTAATGGGCAGTGTGCTTTTGCTTTTTCATTGGACCACAGTTAAAATAACAGTATTGCAGGAGCACTGTAAGACTACAGCCTGTTGAAGCAAGCTGCTTCATGAAGTGAAAAAACAGCCAAAGAAAAGTATGAAATCCTACGTGTGTGACGATAGCAACAGTGACAGAAGTGTACTGTAATGCATAAAACAAATGTCATTGCAGAACCATCGATGTTACTGGCGAGAGGCATGTAGCCTCTTTAGAGCTTTTCCATTTCACCTTCACTTCAAGTGGTCAGTTTGTCAGCGCTGTAGGCCATAGCCTGGGTGAACACTTGTTTCCATGGTCACCAGGTGCAGATTTTTCCACCACAAAGGCGTATTTGGCTGTAGCAAAAGAAACCGGATCTATCTACCTGGCACTTTGTCCCGGTCTTCAGCTTTAGGGAGCATTCACTTGTCCTCACTGACAGCCTGCTAAACACAGGGGCGCATGAAACCAGAGACCCCCCCCCCTCCACCCATTTACAGAAAGAAATCTATACCATCAGCTTTTCACTCTTCATGAATTACTACCGCTCCAGAGTAACCAGGACACTATGGACACTGCTTCATGTGACATTATTTTGAGGATAGTTGCACGTTCAAACCTGAAATGAGTGTATTTAACTGTCAGCTGCAAATACCTTTGATACAAGCAACAGCTACCATTAAATTTTTACTTTTTTAAAATAAATGAATAGACCATTCAGCATTTCATGAGGCCCTGCTGAGGAATGCCATTGTATATTTCCAGCCTCACTTGCTGTTATATCCCTCTTTTTGCTCTCCACATCTTCTTATCTTCTGACTGACTCTCGTGATGTGCAGGCCGCTTTTCAAGGACTCCTTAAATTCCACTCATTCAGCTATCCTTCAAGAGCTGCCATGTCTGTCGGGACTTCTCTTCTTTTACCCCCTCACAAATCTCACACCATGGGGGTGTGAACTGAGGAGAGTCCCGTGGGATGGGGAGATTACCATCAAGCCTCAAGTTCCTGTGACTAAAGAGGGATTTGCTGAATTCTGTAACCCCGGTCCTCTAGTTTCCTACGGTCATTCTGGAAATAGGAGTTTGGATATGGCACGGGCTGTCTTCGGTGTACCTGGTGTACTCGGTATTAGATAAACCGTTGGGCAATATAATAAAAAAATGTCGAGCACTAAAGAGTGCCTGTTGATTATATCTGTTGATGCAACTGAAGTACAGTGACCCTTCATGCTTTAGAGAGAATCTCATTATCTGCTTTTGGGTATACATCATTGCTTGAGGGTATAGCAAGACTAGGAAGACTAGGCTCCGGTTGTATCATGTACTCAGCCCAGATTTCTACAAAGTGAATACCTCAGTTGCTAATTGTTGTGTGAATCATGAGTTTGCAGACAATAAAGGCTGCCCTCTGTTCTCTGAGGGGTTGTTACAGGCCAGGTGGCACAGTGCCATCCATTGAGAGGTTTAGCGAGGAGAAACACAGGCTAACCATGGGGACGTTAAATATTTAGAAGTCCAGTGAAAGATTTGCAGGGTTACTTTTCTACTGAGAGAGCAGTGGTATTGAATGGAAGGACGAGCTGGAAGGTCTACAGTCACTTTTCCTTGACTGGGTAAAAATTACTTAGTTACTTAAGTTATGTCTTATTAGGACTTATTATTTGGTCTTGTAATAGACTCAGCCGTGTTTTGGTTTTGAGTTTCCTCTCTTGAATGTGAATTTAACTGGCCAAGGTGAAATCAGAATAGAAGGATGCAAGTGAATACTAAACAAAAACATAGGGTGCCAGTTTCCCTTCAGACCGGACTGTGTTGTAGTGGACTAAGTTGTTCTCACATGCAAATTTTGATGTCTTTTGTTCACTCCAAACTAACATTGTCTCAACACAGAAGGTGTTTTAGCTGCATTTTTTTTTTTTGTTATTTGTCCATCCATCCAAGAGCATGTGGTGGATATGTTAACATGTGCTCTACTGAGCAGGAAGTCAGACATAATCTCAAAGCCAAAATTAAAAGAACTACAGCCAACAAAAACAAATGAGTAGGCTGCCTCACGCCACCTCATTTACGCCTCATGTTCTCCCTTGTTGCCTTATGCCCCACTCTTACTTGGCGGTCTGCTGCTGGCTCGGTGAGTCAGGGCTCCTAAACAGGCACACGCTCGTCCTGGGTGTTGGCGGGGTATTGATTGTTCTCACTCAGTCTCTTGTGTCTTCCTTTTTTTCTCTTTCTAAAACCCAGAAAGCTTGATTTAAGGCCACAGCTTTATGGATGCCCTAGGGTGACAATAACTGTACAGTAGATTTTATTTTGGCCATAACATACATAAAGGAGATCAGATCTGAGGAAGAAACAGTATCTTAGAAATTCTCAAACCTCGGTTTATGTTTTGATCTTTATCTATGCTATTTGTGTGTCTAACTTTTGCCCAAAGTCAAAAAGCTGTTAAAATACCAAACAAAATGCAATAAATTATGACATATGTCCTAATTTAATTATGACATTGTGTCATGTATCCTGGCTGTAGGGTCATTTCTTTCAGTGAGTTCACTAAGTTCACTTGTTACTTATCAGGATAGTGCAGCCGCTAGCCAAAGCCCCATCACGTGGATTTTAACATGCCTTTGTTTGGTTTAAGCTGAAACAGTAGAAAGGACCATGACCTGTGGACTAAACTGCCCAGTGGGGGAAACAATGACCGGTGGCACTCTAGACCCTAGTCTGACCCGTACTAATTGAAGGCTTTTTAAATTGTTTAGTCGATGAAAGTCCTCTTTGTCCCACTTACTATTTTTTAACTACTGTATCTCCCAGGCCTTCAATATAGACACTGGTATAATTTCATTCCCTTCCAGGCATTGTCGCCATACATTACAGAGTATTAATGTGTCCGCTGTAGGTAAAGTATAAGTTGGCTTTCACTGCAAGGTGTCTTCAGTGTTTTTGCCCCTGTCACCACCTCTGTAGAGGTTGACACTCCAGCTTGCAGTCAGTATGAGGGACTGTAGGGGATGGGGGTTTCACAAGATCCGTTGGTAGTCGATCCCAAAACTCTTAAAATGTGAGGGTACTTGTTTTCTGTGGTAGTTGTCACAGGCACTAGTGAATGTGATTTCTCTGGCTGTGCCAATGGCAGCACAATATAGCTATCGGTGTCATTTGATGTAAAGTGCAAAGACAGAAGATAGATTTTTGCTGTTGAAACATTAACATTCACATGTGGAACAGCGATCGAAAGAGGCAAGTGCATGTGTAGCAAAAGGTCTTGTGGAGGGGGAAAAAAAAACTCTTGAAGATATTTTGTGTTTGAGCCAGATAATCAGGGGCAGAAAAAGAGGAAATACTCTAAACGTAGCTAAGCATAAAAAGACGGACATCCAGAACTTTACAAAGAATTCATGACAATGAAGTGTCTTATCCCTCCTTTGTGGGAAGATTTACCATTTAAGTGCTGATCTTCAGTGAAGTGCATCGTAAAGCTGAAACATAACACTTGAGTGAGGCTTATTGGGTTCAAAGAACCAGTAGAAGGACAAAAAGATGATTCTGGCCATCAGACTGATCTAGTCTGCTGCTTGCACAGGCTGTCTAGTGCAGAAATATGATCCGCATTTAAATAACTTTTCACAAGAAAAACACAGCTTTAGTGGAGAATATTTTTTACTTATTCATCTGGAAATGACAGCGCGGAAGAAAATTCATTCTTGGCTTATGCTGAATGTTGGGAAGTTGTTCATATGCATTTGCTCCTTTGCCAGAATTGTGGCTGCTTTGTCTTAAACCTGTGCAGACAGGTAGAAGTTGTACATTCACGATAAAGGGGAGGATATAAGTATGATATATGCATTACATTATCAAAACTTTTACAAAAAAACAGAAAAGAAAGTAAAAGATTCTTCTTTTAAAGTTAAAATTAACTTTTTTTTTCTCTTTGCCATTAAGTTTTGAAAAACCTGGGCAGTAGTTGAGGTACGAACAGTCTCTACTATGTGACTCTTGTGACTCCTTCAGAGGAATCATAGGTGTTTTGGTGACCTCTCACTAGTCTCCCTCTTGCACAGAACTGAGTTTTGCCTTCTAGGCCTTCTAAAGATGGATTTATGCATCGGCCACATTCCTATCATTTCTTAATGACGAATTTAACTTTACTCCAAGAGACATTGTTAGCTTGAAAATGTTCTTGTATAATAGGCTCCAGCCCCCTGCAACCCTGAACAGGATAAGTGGTTAAAGATAAAGATGGATGAATAACGTTGGATGGATGTTCTTGTATCTATCTCCTTATTTTTGCTTTATAACTTTTTATGGCTTTTAAAAACAGTTGTTTTTTTTTCTTTTTCTTTAAACCTTCCTCTGCAGTTAGTAGTAGTTCATGTTTCTGCACAGACTCCATGCTTCTGTAATACTGTGGGCTTGTAGGGACAGCCCTTAATGTGTTACATCAATATATCACACAGTTCCTCTTTAAAATACTCAATACTAAAATTCCACTTGGATGTGGTTCAGTAGTCTAAACGTAACATTATCCTTTCCCTCCATCTCTAAATACATGTATGGAATTGATTTGGCACTTAACTGTTACATACCTATCAGTGTTATAGTTGTTACCAGACTATGATGAAACAGTGTACGAGATAAAATCCAGTACACAATCACTGTCTGTGTTTTCCTTAATTTGAAGACAACTTTGGAAAACTGCTTAGTATCTAAGCACATGCCTAGACATGGGGTCTACAGTTTATAATGAATGATCCAGAGGTTTCCAAGACATTTGATGTTTGAGTTCTTGTCTTAAGTCAACGAGGGCAAAGAAATAACACCTAAGTCTCTCGAATGCTGGTGTTGTCAAGTAGCTTAACAGTTGGTAAAATACGTCTACTGTGCAACGTATCTTTTTGATATGATATTCACTGAGTAATCTAAGTTGCTGTGTTGAACCCTTGCCTCAAGGTTGTTTGATGGTCAGTCAATAAATGCTTCTGTGTGACTGGCAGGAGAATCTTAAGAATGCTGATAGTCTGGGAAATTTCTAAGTGGACAGTCTGCACACCAGAGAGGTGGGCCTCTATTTTATTAGATATGAGCATGTTATGGAATGTGACCATAATGTACCTTTTGACTCATAAAGTTAACAAGAATCAGCAAGTTGTAGAAAATGTTGTATGAGCTCCTCGATGTTTTTGTCCAAATCACTCATTTATTTCTTGTGTTTCAAGCGGTTGCATTATTGCTCTTTTCACACTGAGAAATTATCACCACATTGTGATAACTCATCAGACAGAACGCAGCTTCACTCGTGGATAGTCTAAAGCAAACTCAGCTTATTCTGCAGCTGCTTCAACAATAAATGCCTTCAAGCAAAACGATTATGGAGTCTGTAGTGCAAAAGTGTTTTGTAATGTGCCAACATAACGTAGACTCATTTTCACTGTACCCACTGCCAAGATGTAAATGGCCCTTGAGGGAAAGTATTCCAACTAAACATCAGTGAGTTAGAGAAGGCTCCACAGTTACCTGGGGCAACTTGGGTGTCTTTGATTTTATGTTGATTTTAGAAAGTTAATCTGAATCATTCAATGCTTGTCTGTTGCTGGTTAATTCAGTAAATCCCATGACCTCAGCTACAGGCGCTCGTTAGATCAAGTGAGGAAATGTTCAACTTTACAAACTCTTCCAACTTCAACATTTTAGTTTTTTCTTCTTCGTGGAAAACCATGAGGTGCTATTGTACCAAACCGTTAAATGTGGGAAGTCTAACTAATTCTACACCATTGTCTAACTTGACATAAATCTGCAGAGTCAAACAGGAACCCTTTCACTACTCCCTCGTTGGTATGTTGTCGGTGGATTTCTGTTTGCCGAAAATGGGATAAAAAGCTGCTTTAAAATGGGTCAAGTAGGAAGATTAGAGAGCATAAGCAAACAAAGTGTGAACTCAGTGATCTGACTCAGACTCTTGTTTAGTTGTTAATCCTAAAGTGGCAGCTTCTTTCTTCTAGACAGCACACACTTGTCTTTTATTAATGTTCATGCTGACCTTCAAAAAAAAAAAAAAGTAGTCTTGTTATTTGTTAAATCCGTTAAGATTGTTGTTTTAGCTGCTAAAATCTGGCACGCCCTTGCGAGTTTCCTGTCATATATAAGGTGTATGCCGTCAGAAAAGAATCTGTGCATCTGTGCTTTATATCACTGAATTCCATCTGACAGTTCACACTAAATCAATGTATAACTGGTATAAGCTGAGTATAACCTTTAGGCAAAACCGTTAAAGCATGAAATTGGGATTAATATGTTGCCTGATTTTTTTTGACACCTTATACTAAAGTGACTTAATCAGCTCCTCATGATTTGGGTCTAGGGTCTCTCTTTCACACGGACACACACACACACACACCCTTGTCTTGCCTGAGGCTTCTGACTGTGTGTCTCAGGCCAGAAAGACAAAAAAAAGTGCTGGTGAGGTGTGACTAGGTGGGGGCAGGGGTCTTACTTTAAAAGACTGGCCACTTTCCAAGACTTCTAATACATCACTGGAAATTCACAATGGGGTGAAAAGTACACCGAGGACAAATTGCACATTGATACACTCAGTGGAGAGCTGAGCTGATGATTTTTCAAAAAACAGAGCACGGGGGGTTCTGGGGGTGTTTAACAGGTTCAGTGTGGTGTTAATAGCGTTTGAACTGTCAGGATGTGCTGGCTCAGATCAGGTGTGTGTTTGCCTTCACTTCCTGCAGCATACACCCTCTTCCTCTGGGCCACCGCTCAGGTATTTGGGCACATTCCGGCCATGCATAGTGCTGCTTAGCCTATGCAGCCATGCTGTGCTATTGGGTTACTGCAGAGCTACCTAATAGCTCTGATCTGGGCTCAAAAGTGGCCTAGTTGTGAGACTGGCTTCCTTATTCAGCTGAGAAGTGAGATCAACACGTTAGCCTGGCATAGTCGGAACCTCTCATTGGCTCTACCTGCAAATTAAATGCTTAAAATGAAATTTCAGTGAAAACAAAGAGTTGTCATTTCCTTAAATGACATCATACATCTGAGCAAAAGCCCTCCCAGGGGTCATTAAATGCTTATGAACACTCATCACATACCAACAAGCCATGACTGGTAGTTTCCTAGATTTTTAATATGAAGGTGGAATCATATGTCTGTGTTCTCTGTAGAACGAGGAGGTCGGCCATTTATCTTCATCTAGCAAATGTTATACACCTCCCAATGCTCCACAAAGCAGTTGAGAGAATCTGTCATGTTATATTGATTAATCTCTTATGCGTAGGCTCATGTAAGTCAGCATTTTAACGTCCTTCCTCTAACAATTTGTAACTGCTGCGGCAAACCTTTGTAGTTTTTGTTGTATTTATTCCCCACTTGAACTATGCACTGTTTGACAGAAGAAAATGACCCCCCCACACACACCACACACACACCCACTACCAACAACTCCTTCCACTTCTCCCAGTGTGTGCATGCGTGTGTGTGTGTGTGTGTGTGTGTGTGTGTGTGTGTGTGTGTGTGTTAAACTAAGGATTTTTCTTTCACTCACAATGAAATGGGCTCTTCTCCCTCCCTTACCTCACCCCTAAGTCCTCACTCCATTTTAATTCTGCTCCCCCTCAGTGAGTCTAAATGGCCACAAGCTCAGTGGCCAAAGTCGAAGTGAGGGGGTCAGCTTGCATTCTCTTACAGCGTGCACACACACAGTGAAGTCTCCTTGGCGAATAGTCCCAGCTTGTGGAGAATGCCTCAGCATAGACAATAGCCATATGTCCTCACTTAACTTCTCCCACCATTCAACTGAAACTGTACAGGTATCTGAATTCTTGTTTGTAGCCCCCACCTGTGTTGTGTGAACAGTTTTAAATAAGAGGAAATAAAAGGAAATAATAAATTGTC